>NW_009604160.1:202478-229769 GCF_000690535.1 Cariama cristata
TACGGATCTGTTTAGGCACAGCATTGCGCTAACAAAGCTACTCAGCATTGCACTAACGAAGCTACTCAGCTTTCAAATGAGAGCTGGCTCATGTCCAGCTGAGCTGTCTGCAGAGGCTGGGGCAGGAAGCCCCCACAGCTGGTGCTCCTGGGGTGGGAGCAGGGATAGTAGCCCCCTTGTTAGGAGCACCCAACGTGATGCATAATCCAGGTCAGCTGCTGGGGTATCAGTAGCACAGCTGCTACTTCCAACCCTACATAACTGAGGTCTAGCTGAAAAGCAGAAAAGACTTTAAAAAATTTTATTATTTTTTAATCCTACATTTGGGAGCCAAGGGTTGGGCTGCAGTTGATATTGAAACAAAATCCATATCATCATCTTTAGACAAACAGGGAGATGTATAACAGGCTTCCAGTCTCTATACACTATTACAGTCAATGTGGATAGTTTCAGGGTCAGGAAGCAAAGAAACCCTGCACTTCAAGAACTTATTCTGTAAATCAAGTTGTTTAGGGCTCCCATCAAAATCCTAAAGCCAGGTGACTCTATGGTCCAGAGATGATAAGTGAGAATTACAGTGCCCACAAGACAACACAAGATGAAAAACTGCTGTTGTGAATTTTTTTAGAAGAAATCTTGCCAAACCAAACTAAACTCTTTTTCTGGCACAGCAACAGGCCTTTTGGATAAGTGAGAATCATAGATGTTTTATCTTGTCTCTAATAAGCTTTTGATATTGTTTAAACAGCATTCTTAGGGGCAAGTCAAAGTAATAATATATGGGAGAAAAAAAATTTCTGAGAAAATAATGGTTGCCATTACTACACTCTCTATCAGGAAATACATAATAAGCGGAGTTTTGTAGTAGTCTTCTGTAGTAATATTCAATGCCCTTGTGAATGAATTGGTGATAGAGGAGAGAGAAAGCTCATTAAATATATGGATCATGAATTATGCAGGCATCCAAAAATGAATTCTGAAAGTAAATTCAGGGACCAGAGTAGAATTAAACTAATTTTCACAAAATTAAGAAATGACTGGTGAAAAATAGGATGCTATTTGACAAGGACAATAGGGAATATTATTAATAAAACATGTGATGTAATTCTTCTGCTCTACTTGGTTTGGCTAAATTTAAATTGAATTGCTGTGTTCGAGAAATATGTAGGCCAATGGCAGAAGACACACAAAAGTTCAACAAGAATGGTAAGAAATCTGGAAAACATGATGTGCAAATTGAAGGAATTAGGATTATTTAGTCTCTTCTTTAAAGAAGGTTGGAGGGAGATGGGATAATGATCTTCAGATATGTGAAATTAACAGTAAAGAGGGAAGGAGTAAACTATTCTCACATCTAGTGCAGGTAGAACAAGAAGTATTAAGTCTGAACTGCAACAAGAAAGATTTAGGATAGCCTGAGGCAAAAATGTAAACATAAATGTAATTAAGTACTGAGATGGATTGCTTTGCAAAGTTGTGGAATTTCCAGCACAGGAGGTGTTTAAGAACAGGTAAAACAAGCATTTGTTAGGAATAATATAGCTATCACTTACCAAAGGTTGGTTTCCCACAATATACTAGATGACCTTCCAAGACTCCTTCCATCCTTTTCTTTTACAATTTTGAGTGGGGGGAGAGGGTGTAGCAGGTTAACTAGAGCACTATATATGGAGCAGAATTGTAAGAACATCTTTATTTCTACTACTAACGTGTGACTTTGATTAAAATACTCAATTTTCCACAATAATCTTCCTTAATTTTTAATTGCTTATATTCCAAGTTATTGTATTGTTCTTCCAAGTATCTGTGATTCAAAGATTTCTTCTATGCAGGCATTCATACAGCCACATTATACAGTTACTTATTCTTGCGACAGTCAGACATTAGGTAGGGCATAAAAGAACGAGTAGGATAGCAGAAGCTGATCCTTATTCCTTAAAATCCTCACTATCCTGAATAATAATTTTATATGAAGACTAAGACCTTCTATATTTCTTTTGTCTTTAAGATAGTTTTTCCATTAAAAAATTCCAGTTGCAGAAGAATGAGTTAGCTTTAACTCCTTGGTAATAATATTTGTGTCTTAAGCTACTTTGCTTGGTTCTTCAGGTTTCCTTCTTGAAAATGAAACTTAACAGCATTACAATAGAGAATATCATAATATTTTATTGTACTATAGCAAGAAAGTCAATATAATAAGTACAAAGACAGAAGATGTGGGCCACAAGCCAGGACAAAGCCATGGTCTATCTAGTAGGCATAGTACCCTAGGATTTTGTAGACCTTGGCAGAAGTACAGAATGCAAAAAGCTATGCATTTTTATAATATTAAACAGGATGTGACTTTCATACTGGATATATATATATGCCTTAGCTTAACATTGGTATCTAACCGTGTTCCTTGGATGAACCGAATACAGTGTTTCTCCATGTGATCTGGAGTTCACAGCATAAATGAAATTCCTCTTTTCTTGAGGACTGGTTGCATATTTGAGTGACTGATTACTGTGCAAACAAAAAGAGATGTCATAGAAAATCCTGCCCTGAACAGTTATGAAGAGTGGCTCCAAGAAGCAGAGTGGATGCCAAACATATTGCTCTGCAGACCTTTTCCGTGGTTTCTTTTAATTTTGGATGCAGTACTGGTAGATTATACTTAACATTTACTTTGAAACTAATTAAGTTTGACTCTTTATTATGTATCTAAAAAGGCAAATGTCTAATTTCCACTTTTTAATATTCTGATTTCATATTTTCCTTAGCAGATTGCTAGCGAAAGCACTTTAACTAGAAAGACTATGACACATCATCTCAAAAAATAAAGATGAGGGTGATTTTTTCCCTATGTTTGCAGAACTTTTTTCCATACACTGTTTTGGATTGAAAAGCCTCATCTTTGGGACACGTACCACAAGACAGCAGGATAACCCAAAATCTTCCTTGGCTGTTCTTACAGCATGTTGCAGGAATCCCCTATATCCTTCAGGATAGAGCAGAAAGCACTGAAACAACATTTCAAAAGAAATAAATCCTTCAGACCATGCTACCCCAAAACGAACCTCACCTAGAGTAGCTCCCTAGACGATGGAGGTGATCAGTCTCAATTTTTCATAACCACCACTTTGATGCCCCATGTTTGCTTTAGGTCTTAGCTGTAGGTACTGCTGGCTTTTTGATTGTTAAGTCAGCGTAGGTGTTTTCCACTGACTTCATTGGTGACTAGATCAGGCCCTGTAAGTGTAGATACAGCTTTGTAAAAGCTTCATTAAACCAACGCACATGGGTCCAGACCATCTCACCTGACTCTAAGGCCTACAAAGGTAAGGTATGCAGGTAATTAGATTATGGTCCCTAATGCGGTCAACAGATTATGTCTCTTTTCTTGATGATATAAGAAGCCTTGAAGGACAATACCTCTATACAACACCTCACTTAGGTGGGATGAACCTACCTATATAACACCTGTGCAGCTGAAACCCCAACTAGAAGCTGAGAGACATAGTTTATGGCAGTGATCACTACGTAGGCTAATGTGTCTCCAAAGTAGACCTAGATGAATACTCTGGAGGAACTTAAAGTTGTTCTGTAATTCTTTTGCTAGTCATGCAATATTTTATAGTAGAAATAAATTTTTCCCTAGTGCTGAATTTCTTTAAGATATGGCAGGCCCTGTGATTTATTAATATTTACTGTTTTGATTACTTTAATACTTTAACAGATACAAGGAGGATTGAGAAGGAGAATGACATCCAACAACAGTCAGGGATGAAAGATGCTGTAATTTAAAACAAAAAATATCAACTCAGACTCATTGCCTTTAGCTTCTGTATTGCATCTTAAGGCTTAGCCGTTTGTGAAACCTTTGCCGTAAATTAAATACCTTCTCCACCAACTGTAAGAAGTAAAAGATTACTTTGAAAGCTATTGTCCACTGTAAGTCATACAGAAAGTGTCTATCCAAGCTGGATACAAGGCTGTGTAGGACCAGGACTAGGAGCTAGGTGCTTTGGGACTGCAATATCTTGGTGCTGATTCTGTTATCTCCATAATACTTTGAACATTTTATGCTAGAGAAGGGCGATCTGGTTTTTTTTAGAAATGTAAATGCTTAAAAAATTAACTGTCATTTATAATACTGACCCAGCAGAGTTTTCTGTTTAATAAAAAAGTCCTGTCTTCCTCTAACATATTGATTGCTCTCAAGAGTAAAACTGTTGAATACTCCCTTATCACCAGCAGTGAAGTCATCTAAATTTTGCTTAAGGATGCTCATACTGTTTGCCTCCAGCTCCTTTGAACCAAAATCCTTCCTGGCTATTTATTCTTAAAAAAAAAACAATACCTCCTTCAATTCTTATGCTGACATCATCTGGGGAATTCGGGATGTGCTTACAGAAATCAATGGCTTAATCCTTACAATGACCCTAAAAACCAGAGAATTATTATATTTCTAACTCAGTAGAGAGGGGAATTGAGATATAGCAAAAGATCTTTTTACCCAAAAGACAGATACATACAGTCTTAGCAGTGCAAAGTCTTAGCAAACAGAATCATGATTTGTTTCCTGGACTTCAAGTCCATGTTCTAGCAGTAATACAACGCTTTCCCTCCCCTATGTAATACATTCGTTTTTCCTTCAAACATCTATCCTTAAAACTCCTGCTTAGTGTAAATGTATTATAATCCTTAGTTTCAATATTTCATTGAAGTCATCCCGTAAATGGACACTTTCAAGAGTAAATAATTCCATTTTGAATCAACTCCTTTTGTATGTGAGTCATTCTTCCCATGTGTCATATTTGCAGTTAGATGCTTTGTGCTTTCCAGTTGAAACATACCTCTTGTCTCAGTAATTATTTAGGAATCAGTATATGTTTTCTATATATTAGTGAGGGAAAAGCTTCCAAATATTCTCAAAAGCTTTCTTGCATTTTCAGGACAGCCAGTTCAATGGCAAATGTGATCCTTATTCATGTAGGATAAGCATGTCAAGTTTCTAACCCCAGTACAGTCTTTACTGCAGTCCTATGTTATTTATTCAGTTTATCGCATGTTTCCATTGTCTTCAAAAAGCACTAAATCAGGCAGGGATAGAGCTGAGATTTTGGAAGTGATTTTCATTGGCATAAATAGCAGTGAGGTGCCTAACTCTCAGGCAGTTCATATGGGCAAACAATACAGCTGTTCAAAGCCTTTGGGGATTTGAAAAACTCTTCCCAATGCCCAGTGCAGTAAAACAATGTGCTTCGTTCACACTTATTTGTAGAAAGTGTGTCTGAATGAGAGAGCAGCGCAAAAGGAAATGTGTGCTCTAAACTCACTCCTGAGTTTACTTCGTAGCAGCTGCCCTGTGTAGACAAGCCTCTAAATATATAGCAAAGGCAAATAAATACAGTCCATTCACCAGTCTGCTATTTGTCGTGATTACATTAGATTGGAGATTAGAGTTCAAAATTAAGTTCTTGCCATTCTATTGGCAAAGTCTGGGTACCAATATGATGTTTTCAGTGTCTCTGTGAAATAGTACATCATGATCCTTGTGATATTTTGTGAAATGATTGCCCCGTGACACACCTGTGTCCAGCTTTCTGCTTTGCTTAGGATTTAAACCCAGGGAAGAGAATTCACTTAAAGCTTAGAGTTTCAGAAAAAGCATAAGAAGGAGTGATCAAATTCAGTGGAGTAACAGGATCCTTTTCCTGCAACCTGATCCTTTTTACGGGGTTTTGATAGCTAGAAGGAAAGTGATTTCTCTTTTCTTTTAATCCTGTCTCTGGTCTCAGACTCAGTGAATATTTGAGTGCTTCAGGCAGGCAAATGATGTCAGAGTCTATTCCAGGAGCATCCTGCAGTGATCGAAAGGGGCTTAGCACAGTTGTCTCCTTCCCCATCAACGTTAACGAGGTATCCTCAGCTCAGGTTGGCCTCAGTGGCTCAGCCCCATAAAATCCCCTTCCTTATTGTCATCCGTGGGCAGGGAGGGCTGGCTGTGGGAGTCAACGTCAAATATTTCTTTGATGCCATTTGCCAGGTCCTTTTGGAACAAGTGAAAAAGAATGAAGCCTCCAAGTATGTCTGAATTAAGAACAGCAGGGTTCAGTATTTGGTACTCATTTGGAGGGGGTGGAAAGTGAAACAAGATAGCAGAGGCAGATATGCAAAAAATTGCCTTTGGCATCAGGATCTTGACAGATAATGAAATCTAGCTCAGGAGAAGAGTGGGCAGAAGGAATTCACTTTAGCTTACATCTGAGGTTAATTTGTGTTGTTGTGGTGTTCATACATCCAAGCCCACCTGACAATAGTCTACGTCTTTCCACACCTCGTTTGTAACCACACAATGCCATGTAAACCTGAAGGTCTAAGCAAGGTTATAGTGGTCCAGTTGGGTGTTGCTAGATCCTGTTGCTGGTGTCTTTGGTTACATGTTTGGTGCCTAGAGCTAGCACCTGGAGTTGGTACCACCTTAATTCAGGTGGGACAAGTACAGTGTAGGCTGAATAAGGGAGCCATTTCTTGCCCCACTGCCAAGCAGAGGTTATGTCAACAATTCAATTGATCAACCAGGATTTTGGTTGATCCATTTTCAACAAGTGTCTTTTCCATCAGCAAATCCTGCCTCTTCAAAAATGGAAGGGCTTTGCACATGTGTGTCCCTTTCGATGACAAATAGGTCAGGGCAACTTACGTCTGTCCAGTGCTCACAGCTACTGCTTGAGTTGTGGAAAAACCGTATTGAGATCCATGCTCTTCTCAGTTCACAGCCAGGATTTGAACCTGCACTTTGCTATTCCTCTGGCAAGCTTCCTAAGTCTTTGCTTGCATTTTTTTGCAAAGTAGCAACTTTGAGATTTTTTTTTACAAAAGAGTTGTATCTGCCTAGCTCAAGTTGCAAGGGCACAGGGTACGTTGATTTTCGAGTACCTGTGTGGAAGTTAGTCCTCCTACAACCCAACAGCTGCTTACATGGCCAGCTAGGAAGCAAAAAAACCACTCTTTAGCAAAAAAAGAAAAGATTGAAAGATTTCATAAAAGTGACCCAATGAACTGCATGAAATCCGGGCAAGTTCTAGTCACTTCTTCAAGGTCTGGAGGGGAATTGAAATTTGCAGATGAAACACTAGCATGCCAGCTGGGATCTCCCCGCAGACAGAGCACATAGGTGCAGTGTATGGATCTCATCAAAGACAGACACGATCAGGAGCCTCTTTGGTTTCTGTTCATTCATGCCTTGCCAGTTCTGCTCACTTTGATGATAAAATTCCTTCTCGCTGCAATTGCAAGGAAATGGGGAGAAAACACACAAAATACTTTGGAAAATTTCACTAAGGCTTTTAGAACAATTTTCTGTTAAGGAGTCAGTGTTTTGTCTCTAAGGGGGATTTGCAGTGTTTCAACCAATACTAAATGGGAAACTAAATCAACCTGTCACTAAAAGTAAAATGTTGACTCATGTTGACATTTGAGCCAGAACTCATAATAGGCCTTGGGAAGGACAGCTAAGATCTCTTGCATCTGCTTCCTATCCGGAGGTAGAATAAATTAATATTTGCTTTGCTTTTGACTAAGAAAAAAAAAGATGAATTAACACCAAAAAGATCAGCTTGAATTAAAAATAACAAGTCTCTTCATATTTATAGTGTCTCTCACACAGAAGTAAACTCACTGGAAAACTGTCAATATTTCCATAGAATGACTCATTCTTAAGACCTTTATTAATCCCATTCATAAGAAATCAAAGTATTCATAGTGTTAAGAGTGATGAAGTGGGGAAACACTATGAATTCTGCTCCAGTAGTCTTCACCGTTTGCAACAGTTAAAATAAAAACACCCAAATTCATGTGCAAATCTGATATGGAGAAAATTTTCCTGTCCTTGTAACTGATGATGCAGAGGACTGTAACTTCTGATAGCTGCAGATGATGCACATCAGCTGTGTTGAGGAGATAACCTAGTAATACTAAAGACTAAAATATACATGACAAGTGACAAGGTGGTCACCGTCATTCTTCCATAAAACTGAACATGTATCTCCAAGTAAGACTTCCAGTCTTTTAGGAAAACATCCCTTTAAGACATCTAGTAGGGAAAAAAAAAGAAGCAGCCATTTCCACCACATCTTGAAGGTTAGGAAATACAGATCTACTAAATCCTGGAATACATGACCACGTGATGGGAACAAACTGTCAGTCTCTGAGCCTTAGTTTCCCAAACTCTGTTGGAGGTGACCGAGTCTGAGATTCATTTCCAAAACTTTCAACTGGGATGTTTTATCTAATGGCTTTTGTTGTGTGGGAACTGATTAAGACCAATGATATGATAAGGTCTGCCACTTAACTGGGAAATGGTTTGATTTAATAAATTTGAACTCAGCGACTGCCAAGTGCTATCAGAGGGTGAAACTGAGGTATCAAAAAAAAACCCACCAAACCTTATTCTATGGAAATGGGTGGCAGGATCTGGCTAGATCAGAGTCTGATGGACATAATGTGAGAATCACACAACGAGGTTTTGTGGTTGGCATTATGCAGAGAGTCAGTCCAGGTGATCTGAATGGTGCCTCCTGGCTCTAGAAGATATTAAACCAGGGGATGTTTTGATCTCTTTTCTAAGTGTGTTGTTTAAAATGGCATTTCTTGTGTCTGCTTTCACACCGTAAGTGCAAGCTATTCACTTGCACTCATATTAGTGAGCTTTTAACTGCTCTACTCAGGATCCTGCAAATGTTCTCTTTGGGAATGGGGCTAAATATATTCATAAGCTTTTGCAGGAGCAGGCATTAATCAGAGCAACACTTTTTAAAAGGACTGCATTTAATTAAATTATGTTTCTTTGTATTTAATTAATTCCATGCTTCAGGGTTTCCATTGGATGCCTAGAGAGGCCAGGAAGACTTTTTTTCCCACCTTTGATGAATAACTTGGCAGCTGATTTTTGGTGTTTGTTTTTTCCCGGTTTTTCTCAGATTCATCAGATTGACGGCAATCTGACATGGGACACAAGGTCAGGTGCACTGT
This sequence comes from Cariama cristata, assembly GCF_000690535.1. Classification (NCBI taxonomy): domain Eukaryota; kingdom Metazoa; phylum Chordata; class Aves; order Cariamiformes; family Cariamidae; genus Cariama; species Cariama cristata. The sequence continues at coordinate 211,497 of NW_009604160.1, forward strand.
TGCATCCCTCTTGACTTCTTTTTGCTCCTGTGCTCAGGTTTAAACCACTCATCAGTTACAGGGCCAGGAAAATTTTCTCCATATCAGATTTGCAATAATTTTGTGCATTGGCTACATTCCTTGGACATTTTCACCTGGCCAGTGTCCTGCAATTGAAGGTGCCCAAATCATTGGCAATGACTTGAGTATCTCCTGGGCTCATTCTGTGCAATACTACGGTTTTGAGGCTGTTTTTCTTTCTTGAGCTATAGATCTGATTTTCTTGCTGAGTGTTGGGGAATGGAGCCAACAATGTTTGGATTTGTGCATAGAAAAGGCCTTAGGGGACCTCCCAGGCTTAGCATTTGTTACATCTTTACTAACAGGGGAGTAGATTAGGTTATCCAGGTGATGTTCTCCAGTCTGACATCCTTGAGATGGCTCAGCATGAAGTCAGATCTTGAAATTACTTTATGCTTGTAATTCTTGGGCAACATGCACGTAAGAAAAGGCAAACTGGACAAATAGCAACTAGCCACAAATTTAAGGAGATTATAATGCAGGCCTCAATAAAGATAGATGATGTATTTATGCAATTATAGACTCCCATTACAGTTTATAACAGCTGCCATCCTGTTAAAGGTTTGAACACTGAGGCATGGTGCAGAACTATGCCTGGCTTCCATGTTGCCAAGGGAGAGCTCAGGGCAGAGCCCACCTCCAGGACCAAGGCTGGAGCCAGGGATGGAGGGTGGGACCTCCTCAAGGCTGGCAAGAGAACAAGCTGGAGAAAAATGCTTTTCCTCCTTCCAGGTGACAGGGCTGCAGCTAAGTGCTCAGCTTGAAAGAAAACCTTGTGATGATAATTGGGATAACAGGGTACCCAGGCATGAATAGAGATTTGTGGTTATCATAATTAATTAGGACTGTGACAAACTACTTTGTTCAGAAGGTACCCCAAATCCAGTTTTGCAGTGGATCTAATGCACAGACCATAAACCACAGCTTTATTTTTTTGAAACAAAGCAAGTTAGTGGCCAGAGGGTTTGAGTGTGGTTTTTCTACTGTTTTTTCAATGTGCACCAGCACAGGGACTGACTCTTCAGAAAACCCCAGAGGAAAGGTCAGCATCCAAGACCACTTTGGGCATGAAGAACACAGGGTTGGGACGGCAAAAATGCCTTAAAATCTTTCTAGGTCTGTACAGGACAAGGCTTGATTTAGACTTGGGCAACTAAGTCTAGAGCTAGGGCACTTAGGCTAAGTAGCAGGTGCCTACTAGACCCTCGAGGCTCAAGTCTGTGTTCTGATTGTCCAAGTAAGAAATGTAAGGAGAGAGAAGCATAGCTCCTCAGTGGTTCTTTCAGAAGAAAGAACGGTTCTCAGAACACATCTTTCTGGGTTCTACCCTGTGGAAACCATTATTTCATCAGGCAGGTCTTGCTTTGAGATTAGCCCAGGACCAGAGTTACTAATTCTTCCTTCTCAAAATCTTCCTGCCTTCAGGTAGAGAGGACCACAGAAATGCTCTGGCACAAGTGCTCTTTGGTTCTACTTACAAACTGGGTTGGGATTGCAAACGCTGTGAGGAGGCTAAATGTGGAGTGTTACATTCTGGGTCTTGAGATCAAAGGCTGTGTCTCCTTTCTGCCAGAAATACCGATCTAGAGAGGAAGGAAAATGGTTGTTGTTAACGCGCCCTGTCAGGGGTGATTTGCTGTAATGCAGGGCTTTGGTGTTCTTAGGGTTCCATATCCAAAACAAGCTCCAGGATGAAGATCAAAACAAAACAAAAATACTTTTCTGGCTCAAATGAATTTTCTGCAAAAAGAGTAAGGACAACGATTTCTCAATGCCTGGGATGAGTTGTAGAATTAATCTCCCCAGGAGTTAATAAACATCACATAACTCACCATCTTCTGCTGAAATGCAAGATGTCTACCTCTGAGCTCCCTCCTCTAACACAGGACAATCAGCAAGCACTTAAAAATATTCCTTTGGAAAGCAAAATCCCCAATCGCACACACTTGTCTCCTGGGGAGAGTATGAGAAAGAGCCGACAGCAGATGACAAATGCCAGTCACGTCTCTCAATGGGCTACTGGAAGGAGGTCATACTTTGTGGTGGGGACCCCAACATATGAACGTGCAAACGTACCAACATACAATCTGTCAGCCCATCACCAGATAAACTTCATACCAGAGCCAGGAGGGGATTTTGCCTCAGTAACATAAAGCCTCTTACTCACAGTCTCAGCATTTGTTACTTTAACACTGTAGTAATTTTTTGTTCGGTTGTTGCATTTAACTTCTTCCAGTAAGTTTGAAAGGAAAAAAAGTATACAAGAAATTCCTTCCTTTTAACAATGCTGTCTCCTTTTTTAGATTTGCAGCTGAGGAAGGGTGTGTTCAAGGAAGAGAATGCCAGTTTCTTAGTAAAGCTTTTATTTAACAACAACAAAAAAAACAACCAAAAAAAAAAAAAACCAACAAAACAAAACACGGGAAAACAATCCAACACAACAAATCAGAAACTAAAAAGTAATGTCAGTCAAACCAAAAAAAGGATCACCAGATTCTTAAGTAAAACCTACAGATAGAGTGAGCCAGACGCCAAACTGATTTTATTATGCCTCCACTTTAGCATAAATAGGCAACTGTCAAAATACAGCATCTTGTCATTCGACAAAGTGAAATTCTACTAAATTGAATCAAGTTGAACAGAGAGACGACTGTAGTTTAGACAGGGTCTCCCTCCCCTTCTGACATTGTGGGCCTGCTTGGCAGACTGCTCAGGTTTCAAATGAAAGAAATGTGTTGGCATAGAGCAAGTGATGAAAAAAATGTCCTTAACAGGAACTTCATTAATTAAAACCCAAGAGGCTGACAAGCTTTGAGCTAATATCTTGCAGTGTTGGGGTGAGGGGTATATATTACTCAGAGTTACAAGCCAGGTTTATCCCTCACCCCTATTATCAGGACTGGTGGAAGTTTCTTCTGTAATTTAAACAGTATTCAGTCTTGGAAAAGAAAAGAAAAGAAACACAACATCAATAAAACTAAGCATGTCACACTTCTGCTAACTTTAGGGCAGTGCGCAGCTCTCATCATTTCTGAAAATCTAGGCTATCAATTTTAGGGTGTTATACTGGTGCCCATCACGAGAGTATCTCTCAAAGCACCTAAACTAGATTAGCCCCAGACTGGCTTCACAGCAGTTTTCATGAGCTTGGTGACTTCTTTTGGCATTTGAAAATCCACCTTGGACAGGATAGCGTCTTGGTTTGCTTGTTCATGAGTTTTGAGTTTTTCTTAGCTTTCTACAACTAGTTTTGACTTTAGACTGGCCAAGAAGGTGGGTAGAGGGGGTCCACCCAGGGGCTTTTGAGCATCTTACTTGCAATAGTAGAAGAGATGGCAAAGCAGAGGTACAGCATTTCCTGAAGGTCAGATGTACCTTAGCTTCTGTAAGACTTATAAAGCAGATTTTTACTTCAGGTTTTTAGAGTTGTTCTGCTTACTTTAATGCTACAGGATATTTTTCATCATAGGACCCTGTGTTCATTTGTCTCTCTCCAAAGGTTTGTCTGAATTTGTTCCTTGCCATGTATTCCATTCAAGCTGAATTTGTCTTGAAGTGTCATCAAAATGCTTCTGCTCTTTCTAAGCACAGAGACCAGAAAAAATATATACATTTGTCATACAGGACAGGAAGAGATTAAATTAAGGCAAGTTAAGATCAGACAAGGAGTTAGAAGTCTGGTGAAAAAGAAAAACAGGAGTAATTAAAACAGGAACTCTGGAGTGAAATGGCTCAGGTCGTACCCTGATGGAGCCTGAAAGTAGGGACATAGAAGAGAGATTGGTGGAAAGACACATTCCTGGGCATTATGCAGCTGCATGAACCAGGACACATGTCTCCTTCTGCAATCTTCATCACTTTTTATCTAATTTCAGCATGTGGTGATAATGAATTTTCATGATAATGAAGCAGGGACAGCCATCTTTTCAATCAGGGAGTATTTATTCGTTCCAGTGAATGCCCGTCCTGTACACTGAAGGAGGCAATGATCCAAAACCAGGGAAATACCACATCTGATTGGGAAATATGAAATGGAGGTTTTTTCCCTGAGGACAATGGAAAGGAGAGGGCAGGAATTAGGATTACCACCTAGCTCACTGTGCACTCCTTTGCAGCAAAGCAAATGAAAGGATCTATAGACCTTGCTATGAATCTCCCATTCCCCTGACCATCTGGGCGATTAACATGAGGTAGAGAAAGAAGAAAAGAAAGATTAAAAATTTCAATATTGACAAGGAGATTATAAAATAAACTGGTCTGTTATCTTTTTTTTTTGACTTTGGTTTTAAACTAAGGTATTTCACACATAGGAAGGAGCATATTTTCAAACAAACCCCTCAACATCTGGAAATTTCATCTTTTCATCGTGGACTAGACAGACCTTCGTTCCTTTCCTTCTGCTGGTCAGTCCCAGCCAAAAGCCAGAGTCCAACATGCATGCTTAATAAAGTATATGGAATAAAACATTACACATGCTATGTTACAAAACAACTGGTAGTAATCAGGCTATTGAAATTGGGGGAGTAAAAGAAAAGGAGTTTGACCCATTTGCGAAAGCATTAGGAAAATGTACCCAAGGCTATTTTAAAAGGAAGGAGACAAATATGCAATGAGAAAAATTTCTTTCACTAAACAGAAATTGCTTACTAATATCAAGCTCTCTTCAGGTCAGAAGAAACAGCCAGATGTCTCAGGCTAATAGCACTTTTGCAGACATATTTATCTCACAGACTTTCACCTTCAGCTGTATGGCAGTTCAAGAAGCCTTAATGCAAGTGGACTGGCCATCGAATCTCTCCAAGTAACTTCTTGATCCATTAGTTCAGACCATGCAAAGGTTTGCATCCAAATCTAAATACCAGCTTATAGCCTATGCCTATCTCTGTTTTAAACTTTCCTTTGCAGCAGAGAGCAAAACAAATTCTTTTTTTCTTGATTAGAAAAAAGATAAGTTTCCAATTTTGTCTGACAGGTGAAGTGAATGGCTTCTCTGTGGGATTAGGTCAACAAAATTCTCATTCAGTCAGTCCCCCTCTTTCCAAAGACCTTTCACACAAAGATTAACTTCATACCTCAAATTTAATATATGTAAATGCAAAAATGTCCCCCTAGGATCAAAGATCTGACCTAGGATCAGAGTCAGGCACTCTCTTCTTGAAAGCAATGACTCAGAAAAGGAGCTACTTCACATCGTCTCTCAAGAAGACACTATTGGATACCGACAAACTTGAAATATGAATGGAAAGGTGGTAAGCAGGAAGGCAATTTTATACATGTATTGGTGAGATTAATGCTGGAATATTTCATACATACATTCCTAGTGACTCTGTATTTAAAGATCTTTTGGAAAATTGGAACACAAATCTCAAACTACTGGAAATGGCTTTCAATGAGAATCTCAATTTCAGTCAAAACTGTTCAGTCCATGGAGTTTATCAAGAAGATAATTGAGCAGTGATGCCATTAGAGTCTGTTGAAAGTGTTCTCAAGGAGGAAAGACCCAACATAAAAAGGGTCTTTAACCAATCAGAGAAATGGATAATGGGATTGGAAGCCCTAAATGTTGCAAATAGAAATATGACAATGGAAATGATTCATCATTGTCACAAACTACAAGGAAAGCTATGAAATATTCAGCTGTGGAACTTTTCAAGGGGTTATAAAAATGTCAAAGGTATATTTTAGCCAATACAAAATTATGACTTTATCAAACAAAAATTATTGGAGTCTATAGCCAGGTTACTGTGGATAATCTGATAGGTGCACTACTATATTAAATGTCTTTTCATTGCCTTTCTGGCCTTAAATTCACTAACTCAATCTACTATGGTGTCCCCCTTCCAGCCTTGATCATCTGTGAAGCCACTGATCAAATCATTGCACAATGAGCACGTGGTTGTGGTGCTCTGGCACAGCCGAGAGATTATGGTGTTAATATTGGAAATTAGTGGCAAGGATTGAGTTTAAAAGTTGATGCAGGCTATGTATAGCTTGTGTATGTGATGTCCTAAATGAGCCGAAAGGGATTTCGACTACTCTAGGAGGAGGTTGTTAACGCTGTCAGCCTGTGCAGATCTTCTCTCCTAACTGAAACATGCAAAGCAAACTGCTATTTATCAGTGTAAAAGCACTGCCAAGGGAGAAATGAAGATCTTCCCAGTCTCTCACATGGAGCCTTTGAATTCAGGCTGTCTTCATAGAAGTAACGTTAAGCGATCTGAGGAGACGGACTAATAGTCGTTCCCAGGCTTCTTTGTGGAGTAGCTGGCAGAAAAGATGGGAGGGAAACAGCAGAGAAAGGTGAAAGATAAAAGGAAAAGTTTGAAGTGAAATGTTCCACTTATTTAGCTGACTAAAGTTCACCATCTGTGTAGAGCTGTGTTGAGAGCCAAGGAATTTGCATGTTACAGTGAACCATTTATGAAATACACAAATATGTATATAAATATATTATACTAAGTTTTCTTGTAGCTGGCGTTTTTTTACCAGTAAAAGACCCTAATTACACTAATGTTCATAACTTCACATAAATCACTTGCCATAAGGAATCAATAGATTTCTAAAAATTCTTGAGATTTCCTAGACATTTTTTCAGGATTACACATAACATACTCTTCAGCATTTACTTGAAGCTTTCATTTCACTTCCAAACTGGAGTTGTTTGGGTTTTTTTCCCCTCCAAATACTCCCATCATCATTTTTAGCAGCCTGATTTTTAAGTAATTTTTTATTGGACCGTACAATGAATATTAGTATCAGCCCAGGAAGAATATCACAGTTGAGAACTTTCCACTTTATTATACAAAGTGACCTCTTTAATCCAGCCAAACTGTTCTAACGCAAAAAGAAGAAAATCCTCTGGAGTGCCAGGGCACATTGACATCCCTGTGGGTTTAATGAAGAAACTCGCTTTCCAGCTTAACTTTTTATGTGTGAAAAGGTTTGGATTTACAGCTCTGCAGACAAGAAGTTGGAGGCTCAACTGCTGTAATCGTGCACAAGATGAAGTTCTGGACCCATCTGGTCATTTAATGGCAGTGTGTGTGTAGGTAGAGAAAGAACCGAGAGAAGTTGCCCAGAATCATCTTGCTTGTGTGTCTCCTCTTCCAGTGTTTGTCAGTCTATCAGCGTGTACAGCTGTAAGTTATTCTGCACCCTGAACACCCATTCCAATCCTCAGCTAAACTTCCTGCATTTCTTTAAGGACATCATGACGGTTGTTCAATGCCATTGAACTCAGAAGTTCTTCTACCTCCTCCCTGAAAATCAGGCTCAGGTTTCGGTAAATAAAATATATGGAAGGGTCTGCCCTGCTCTCACACTTTCAGTATTTTCACAAATGACTTGCGTGATGGACAGCATAAATAGAAAGGTATCAACAGCATGGAAGAGGCTGCATGCATGCTGGAAGAACAGACTGGGATCAGGATGACCTGAACAAAGCGGAGAAACAGTCTGAAAGAACAAGATGTAATCTAATAATAGCATATGCAAAGTCCAGATTGGAGTAGGAATATTCAACTGCACAAATACAAGATGAGGATGACTGGCAATTTTGTTGAAAAAGGTCAAGGCATTATGGTGGATCAGCAATGGAGTGAATGTATGTCAACACTGTCACGCTATTGGGAAAAAAAAAGGTAAACATGACAAAGAGCAGGTTAGTCCATAAGACCATGAAGCACACCTCCTGCTCTCTTCAGTATCAATATGTCCCCAGCTGAGATACAGCATTCAGTTCTGGCACCTGTCTTAAGGAAGAGTTTACACTGACCAGGGAGAAGTCAGAGGACTGCAGTGAAACTCACACGAGGATGGGAGGACAGCTAGAAAGTCTGGCCTGGGAGGAAAAACTGAAAGAAGAGTTTTCAAGAAAACAATAAACCTGCAACAGCTCCTGAAGTTATCTTCTATAAATTCCTGTTGGTTTGCATGCAGTGTCCATGAAACATGTTCACTTTCTTACTTTAGCAAACACACGTGAATACATTTCCTTCTGCCCCCCATCAGGGATGACTCCCAGGTATCCATGAAGAGTCCTGGGTCTCCGCACTTGGACTCCTCCAAATTTGTGATCGATCTCCTCATCTCAAGCCTTGAGACAGCTCCAAAGCTGTCAGCCAGCAGGTCGGGGCTCTCACAGCCAGCTGCCTTACAGCTTCTGGATGAGGAGTTGGCTGGTCCCTAGCTGCTGTGTACAAAATAATCTGGGTTTAAGCGTCAACATGTATGTGATTTCTTCCCTCTGTGGAGCAGTGTCTTCCCAGCTAAATTACAAGAGCTCTTATTTACCTTAACTATGATAGCAGGAAAGTAGTCAGCTAAGAGCTATATAAATGCAGATCCATTGCTTATTTAGCTCCAGGAAATGGCAACAGCTCATCTGTCGGGCCATAAAATTCACTGTAATAAAACATGTACTTTACTAAAAGGGTCTGTGTAGATAGTAGAGCTGAAATAGCATCTGTCTGAATACATAAAGGCATAGGTACTGGGATTTGGTCTCTGCTACAGGTGTGTCATTTGAACTAGATCATCCATTGATGTTCACTGGCTATGACTGTGATTTACAGAATTTCCTCTGCACAGTGTGTTCTGTTTATTTTTTATTAATCCAAAACATTTTAGGAAAAAAAAAAAAAAAAAAAACACACAAAAAAAACATTGCTGGGGTTTTTCTCCAGTGTCACAAATTATAAGGAGTTCTTCTAAGAGTTTTCAAAGAAAATAATGTGCATCATCAGCTATGAGTATTTGTAGCTGCATCCATTGTGGAAATAACTTTGTTTAAAGCAGTGTTTGTACAAACATATCATGTGAATAGATACTCTGAACTGGGTAAATTGTGGACACTCCCGTTTAAAAACCTAGTCATGGATGACCAGTGAATTCAGAATCATTTGCAAAACTTATTTAATAAGTAATCATTAATATGGAATATGGAATAAGTTGAAGAGAATCATGGGATCAAAATGTGAGATAGGACTTACTGGTTAGTTTTTTGTGAATTACTAGCCTACAATCTGCACAAAGCACTTATATTTTATAAAATAAGCTGATTTTCCTAGAAAAGAAATCTTAGGATAAACTTGAACTACACTGAGTCTTCCAGCTGTTCAAACTGATTATAGCTGCATGAAAACAATTCAAGCCTCTGTTTATTTATTTTTTTCAGTTATACTTAGTTACTATTGAATGAAAGAGATGTGACTCCAGGTGTCACGTATGTGTACCCATTTAACAATCGGATTATTGACATGCCACTCCCCTTAGTCTTTAGGCAATATGTCCAATGGAAAACTTCCCTTTGAGCTGAATGAATATTAGATCAGACCTTAGTTTGTGATGGTCATGATCAATCCATGCAATGAAGTCAAACCCAAAGGAATCATTTTGAAAAATATGTCGAATGAATCATCTAAGGGCATAGCAAAAACTGAATAAAGGTGAAATTTGGAGAAGAAAATACATTGTCTTGTTTCAAATGTATTAAGCATATTCATCAATCCACTTTACGGATGGATGTGTGCATCTACACACACACACACGTGCATACACAGAGACAGATACATGCACATGCACATCTACATGCATATAAATAGTTTTATGGCAGGTGTCTCCAAATGGCAGTGTTCCCACAGAATCTCCAATTCTGTTTCTTGGCATGCAAGCAGACTTTTCTGCCATGTAAAGACATGCTCTTATGCTGTTATGAGGTTTAATTCTCTGGCTAATTGTTGACAGAAGAACATGAAATCTCAGGGCACCAAGTCAACTCTGAGACTGCAAGGGAAAGTGAAGAGCCTAGACACACTTAGAAGCTCTTAATAACTTGTTGAATCTCAACTTTTGTTGACTCTGGCCTTTATTCTTTCCCTGAATCTGGGATTGGAGTTGTTTTCCAGGTTGAGACATCTTGGGAGCCAATGACCAGCATGAAAAGAAGGATTGCTCTGCCCATCCTTGTAATTCCCTCTCTACAGGAGAGGTGCAGACATCCAACTAAAGCAAATTGTACTTTGTCTGTCACCAGACTTGTCACCCGTTGTGCTGCTTAGTCAAAATGTGTGTATATATACTTCCAGTGAGCTATCTATACTGGAATACGTGAGAGGGCAGCAGGGATTGCAGTGTCTGGTTTCTGAGAAAGCAATGGACTTCCAGCCTAGCAAAAGAAAGTGTTCAGATTAGAACACCACAGATCTTTCTGATTCATTGCCTTGGAGAAGTAAGAGCAGCTTTGGCATATATCCCTGTTATTGTGTGCCAGCTGTGAGAGAAGCCATACGGAGAAGCCTGGGGCCTTCCACCGTAAGCAAAAAAAAAAAAAAATCCACCGCAGTAATTGCTTCTTGTTAGTGCAGCTCAAACCCACAGACTGCAAAAGGTTAAGCTTTTGGTACAAAACCTAAATAGAGTTTGTCATGTTGGTCTCACATAAATACAGTACTCCACTGTTTAGTTTGTTGTTTAAATCCTCCTCTTGCCAGTGCCTGGGCCTTCTGCAGATGTCTGAACATGGGAGAAGCTTTCTCGTGTCAAATTCGTTTTGAGACTAGCTATTTATTTTGCTTTGGGTTTTTTTGTTTTGTTTTGCTGTTGCTTTTTTTTTTTTTTTAATTCTTATTCTGTTCACTGGAATCAGCCTTCTATGTTTGACATGCAGAAACACATGCACGAACATGCTCACGAAACAGCACCGTGGCCACTTGCCAAGGAAAATGTCCTGGTCCTCAGGACATGAGCCGGTGGGTTTGCTTAAGTGCACTTGTCTACAATGTGAAGACATTCACCACGGGAGCACACCCGAAAGTGCTGTAAGAGGGCTCTGGGCTCTCACCAGGGTTGTCACGGAGAAGCCACAACCCCAGCATTGCCTGGGCTTTGAAACAAAAGCAGATTTCTCAAGCATTGCTAATATCTTCTCAAAAGCCTTTATGCACAATTAACTTGGGGAACTCATCACCACTAGATAGAATTGAAACCAAGGTTATAATAATATTCAAAATATGGATGCTGAAGCACATCACAGAAACATCTAGAAGTACCTTAACTTGCATAAAAATATGTCCACAGGGAAAGCAACACTGAATTTACTTTCTCAACAGGCAAATTTTTGTGGTCTACACTCATTAACATATTTCCTTAAAAGGCAGTGAAACAGTTAACTCAGGCTACAGCTCCCTGCAGAAACTGTGCATAAAAATGTAAAAATGTTGTTTTCTTTCTCTGTATCAGCTTGTGTCCCAATGAACTGCTATAAATTATTCTGCAATACAGATTCTGAGTAGTACAGTTAAGCTCATCTCAGATAAGAAAGGTTTGTTGTTTGCAAAGATGTCATGGTTTTACCCACAGTAATAATGTATCCCCAGACACAGGAATCTCAGCCTGCTCGTGTGAATCCTCGTGACTTGCTACAGTGGGAAAATGTCAGAGCTAAAGATGGGTCAGAAGACATCGAGTTAGTGATCAGCAAAGCAGTCTCCTGAACTAACCTCTGGAAACCATTGTACCAAACTCAGAGGTGAAAGAAAAGTTCAGCTTGAGCCATTTCAGCACAATCTAAACTGTGCTATTCAAGCTGTACAGACAGTGGGAAAGCATTTCATAGCAGTTTCTGTAATTAAAAGGTATTTTCATTTTACAGACTTGAAACAGATTCCATTTTCCAATAACAATTTTTGTGAAGCACCTCATTTAAACACTTCTCAGTATGACAATCAGGATATAAAACCAACCTGGGAGTGAATGAGATCTTTAAAAGCAATTATTTTGCTAATGGTTAAGACAAGAATTTCCATAATCCTTTTAATTAAAAGTACATTGTAAGAAGTCAAATAAAGCTAATAATATTGGCAATTGTGCACCCACAAAAATGTATCAGACAATTTGCCCTTCTTTAAAGTAAGCAATTTAAAGAAATTTGTTCACCTGCTCTATTGTTTTGCTTGAAGCTATTAAACATTCAGTTACACTGATTTGAGATTGCGATCATGTCTTGCGTGATGAAAGAAGAAAATATGTTAGATTAGATTTACTCTGACTGTGGAGCCTGGATCACAACTCCTTCTTAGTCACTTTAGAATGAATCTGAAATAATTCCATTTAAAAGTCTTTCATGAACATCAAACCTGATTCAAGTCTCATTTACAGCGCTTTTTACAGAGACATATCTCCATATCTACCTGCTGTCCTGACACCTCTTTTCAGATTCATGGCTCATCACCTCTCCCACTCTACCAACTGGGTGCCCATTAGATTTGGTTTCATCAAGCATGGCCCTTCCTCTCTAGCATCTCTGTTGCTGGTCTCTGCTTTGGTGGTGGGTTCTGCCCCTACTTCCTCACTCCTACCCTTCCCTTTTGTGTCTCCTCTCCCTTTTCAGTTCTGCCCTACATCCCACGTATGGTGCCGAACCCCAGCTGCTTCTTGCTCACCCCTGTTGGGTCCAGAGACTCTTGTGGTAACACCAAGACTTGGCTGATTTCCCTCTTACTCAGTGCATCTCATGTAGCTTTGCTGACCTTCTAGCTAAATATCTTTTCACTATTTCCAGACAACTTTACATCCTAATATTACCAAACCTTTCAGTGCAGTTTTCCCCTGCATCACGTTTGCCTTACCGTCATCCTTTTCATCTCACTTTCTTCTTAAGCTTTCTCCAAATCAGATCTCACCAATGCTCTTAAAAGTGCAACATAACCTTCCCCATTTCTTTGGTGCCATTTCTGTTGTTCCCTTTCCATCTTGCAGCACTCCCCTTCCTTCCTCCTGACACAAACAGGGATGTTTGTGTTCCTCCTTTAACACTGGCGGCCCTACCCCACATGACATCTTTGCGGATCCTGTCCCTCATTCCCCTGAATTTTTCACTTACTTTCCATTTTTTACTGCATTTTCCTCTTTCATACCCCTCCTTAAAATGTTGTTCTCCCATTGCACCTCCAAAGATACTGGTCAGGATTTGGGGTGCCAGCATACTTTGACTACTGACTGTCACACTGAGTAGCAGTTGTCTCCTTCCCTTGCCATTGCTGTCCACAGCTATCTGTTGTTTCTTGCCTCATGCCTACTGCTGCGGTACAAGATCTCGTTACCAATACTTGGAGAGTCACCAGGACCTGCTGAGTCACCAGGAGGGCCCGTGTGTAAGCCATTAGTCCTCGACAAACACAATGTAAGACAGCTTAGGTGGTAACTTTATTAACGTAGAGTCTGTATTTATACAGCTCCTTGTTGGGGACCTGACCCTAGAGTTCAGGTCTCCCGGGGGCTAAGATACTATGACTAATAATAATACTAATCCCACAAATATCAGCTAGGGAATGTTTTTGATTACAATACAGATGCTGATGCTTGAACACAGGGTTTCAAAATGTGCTTGTATTGTAATTTAAAAGAAATGGTTATGCTGTGGAAGGCCCTTTGACCCATCTCTACTTGCTCCCAGAGTGATGTGAAATTCATCCCCTGCAGAAAGGTAGTGCAATGAGCCAATTAGACCCTCAAGACCCACAAAGGGTGAGTTAGGCCCAAAGAGTGCCTACATGTTATGAAAGTCTATTGCTGAAAAAAAGTACCCTAACTCTGTAACAGTCTCTTTGAACACAATATAAATGCTACTGTGGACCACAGGGGTTAATCCATTACAACAAGGCAATTAGATTTAGTGACTGTTTGGAAGATAAAAGCAGCGAGTCATAATCAATCCTGAGAACTCAGACATGATAAATTTCTGTAATTTCCTCTTACTTCATAGATCTGAGCATGACAAAGCGAGTTAGGGTGGAGTGGTTACAGTCCCATGTCAGAAATGCAAGAGGAATTTTATTTTTATTAAACAAGTTACATGCAAAAAAGGAGTCTTTCTCTCACTCTCTTTCTGGCAATCCCATTCCAGATGGCAATACGTTTAGCCATCAAACATTTTGTAGATGCCTCTTGCTAAGCTTTGAACGTCAGTTTCTGGAGGAAGATGGGAACAAAGGTGTTTTTTCCTGAATCTGCTACAGCCAGAAAACTTCAAATTGAAGGTCCCATTCCTCATCTTCTGGCTAAGTCCTTCCCAGGATAGTTATGGTCTGCTTACAGCTTGTTTCACCCACAGTGGCTAGTGGGAAAGCATGTTTTCAGTCTTGTCTAGAGGTGTTATGTAGTGCTATGCACAGTCAGATGCTTCCCAAGCCAAATTTCAGTAGTGGACCAAATGATTTTTGCAGGAGAGAGTGGCAAGTCCCCCAGTCATTGACCACCAGTCTGTCCACAGAGCCAAAACCCCAGGCCAGTACGAAAGACTCGCTAAAAGGAAAGCCACCGCAAAAGTTTGAATTGTACACACGTCAGTCCACTCTGCAGCACAAGCCATCTAACCTGGCTGGAGGAGGATTCTGGCACTCTGACAATGTCCTCCAGCAACCTGTGTGTTGGTATAAATTAGACACGTGAGGCTGGGAGGGCTGAGATACCATCACAGATGGTGAGACTTACTTCACCTAGTTTTGGCTCTCCAAAAATCAGTGACCTAACCTAGGCAAGTCATTGAGATTCCCTTTGCACTCAGGAAGAAAAGATCAGGGACAGATTAGGATCAGGATTAGGGAGAATTTACCAAGAGCTGAAATATCCCTAAACAAGGTGGGTTTAATGCCCTCTGAAGGTGCTAACCATACAGAGAGACTAAATAATTTGTTTAGACAAGAAGCTTGGCTTCTAAAGAGCTAAAATTAAGCAAGATAAATACAAGTCTTTAACTCTGTACCAAACTAGAGGCAAACAATAAGTCCAGGTACCTGAAATTTTCTGATACACCCATCAGCTAAACAACATCCTGCTCCCCTTTTTCCCTTTTTCCAAGAGAAAGCCCCAAACTAAGCAGGTTGGGCAGCACCCAAGCATTCTCCTGGCCCTTTGTAGAGATGTAGGTTCAGAAACACCACGTAAGAATTCTGAAGAAGAAAAACTGTCCCTGGTGGGACAACCCTACCTTTTCCGAGGAGAATATTAGCGAGTTGTCTTCTTCAGTGAGCCCACAGTTCAACGTCACAGGAGTAGAGTGCCAACCAAAAAGGTGATACAACCCTAAGAGTAAATAAGCTACATCCCACTCCTCTCCCCATCCAGCCATCACACGCAGCGACTTGCATCTGGTGGTGGCATTTGGGTCAGGAGAACTGGGCTTGAGCCACCTCGCTGGCTGTGCCATTATTCAGTGCCTTAAGTGACACATAATCCCCCACCCGACAACTGGCCTGCATATCTGTGGTGATGTGACCAGCTAACTGCAGTTCAAGCATTCCTCTTCTGTGTGTAGTTTATCAGGGCTTTCAGCATTTTTTTCTTATTAATATAAGAATATGTGAGGAGGAAGAACATGGTAGCAATTAAGTGCAGCCATGAATTTTATGAACAGTTTGCTGGAAACCACATTAATGACTTCATCAAGGCTAAGTGCACACATCAGCCCAGCAATATTTACTTTTTAAAATAAATTTAGTGCTCAGGAAAGATGCCCAGCTGACAGCGCTGAGGACCGAAGCCCTCTCCTAGCCACAGAAAAGATATAGTGAAAACAGTAGTGGGATATACCTCACCACATTGCCATATACATGTGGGCCTCAAACCTGTTTCAGAAGAATCACCTCTAGACTGGCAGAACAGTTCAATATTACATCCTTTGCTGCTTATCTGTATTTGGAAGAGGTTCTCATTTACGCCAGCACTAATAGTATCTTTAGTGCTACAGTAACCAGAGCCTGGATTCTCTTCCAAAATGCAGCTGAAGAAATCAAATCACAGCTCTCCAAGAGTCAGCATCATTTCAGTGTACCTCTTTGCCTAGTAGGAACTGGAGGCTCTGAGCTGCCTGTGAAGTTAATCTTTGTTGTCTGTTTCCTATTT
The DNA here is from genome assembly GCF_000690535.1 of Cariama cristata. Lineage (NCBI taxonomy): Eukaryota > Metazoa > Chordata > Aves > Cariamiformes > Cariamidae > Cariama > Cariama cristata. The sequence continues at coordinate 227,457 of NW_009604160.1, forward strand.
TTTTCTGATACACACCTTCACGTCTTTTTTTCCAGGCTGCTCCTTGAGTTTGCAAGAAGTTTCCCATAAATATCTGTAAATCTACCCTATTTTCATTACTTTGGTTCCCTTATTAAACATCTCCTTTGCCATGCTGTCTAAAGATGATCAACTTGAAAAAAAAGCTTATTCCAGTCTCTATCATATTGACCAGCAATGACTCGGTGGCTTTTACTTCAGGGCTGTTTGCTGGCTTATTCTTACCCAGCTGGTGGCTCACAGTCAGCTCTATCCTGATGGATGATTTATTCCAGCCCCAGACACCAGACACCTCCCACTGCATTGGTACACCTAAGAAGTGGACAGTCTTGGACTACTCTGATGAATGGTTGGCTTTTGAAGGCAGAAAAGTTAATTTTTGTAGACTGTTGGCTTTTTAATGGAAGAACCCACTTTTAATGTCGTTTATGCAGGGAGCACAGTAAGGTCCAGGTCTCCTGCAACAACAACAACAAATATTTCAGACAACCCCAACCACAAAATTCATATCCAATTCAGGATTCAAACACCCATAAATTTTGTTCTTGGTTATGAAATTCAGCTCAGATTCTCATGACAAATGATTTCTAAGGCCAGTGTCACAACTGGACCCAGGCCATTCTCCACTAGGAACTGAATCACTGCACATAAAAACCTGGAAAATTTCTCAAGTGAAAAGAAAAATACTTCCAAAAAATGTTAATAGACAATCCTTTCAGCAAAAGGCTATTACCTGGGTACTCCTTTCGTAGCACTTGAGGCTGTTTCACCCTATTTTTTCACACTTTTATGCCAGTGCTAGCGAAATTTATTACATGCTGGTTTTGCATAGGTACTATTTCACAAGAAGATATTTGAGATAAAAGGCAAAACCAAGTTTTCCTATTTCCTCTCCCTCATAGTGTAACAGCTAAAAGAATGAAGAAAATGGAAATGAAGCTTTTTCAAACACATGAGAGGAAAGAGATTTTTAAGACACTGGATAGTGAGCCTGTGAAATTCATTACTTTCAGATATGATTACCAAATATATCTGAGGACCTAAACCAAATAATTGATCTGAAAGCAATCTTATGTATGAGCAGGGCAGGATTTTAATTTTTGGAACAAAGGTCATCATTTAATTTCTCTATAAACTTTTGTGGGTGTTTTATGAGGAAAAATGATGCAAATGAGGAAATAATTAATCAGATAAATCCAAATAGTTGTGCTCTCTTCAACAGAATTGCAAAATCACAGAACCACTGAGTCCGTAAAGCACCTCTGGAGATCACCTAATCCAAGCCCCTGCTTAGAGCAGGGTCCCCTTCAGCGGGTTGCCCAGGACTGTGTCCCACTGAGTTTTGAATATGTCCAAGGATGGAAAATTCACAACCTCCCTGGGCAGCCTGTTCCAGTATCTGACTACACGCTCAGTGAAAAAGGTTTTTCTTACGTTTAAGTGGAATTTGCTATATTTCAATTTGTGCCCACTGCCTTTTCTTCTTTTACTGGGCTCCACTAAAATGAGTCTGGCTCTATCTTCTTTCCCCCTGCCCCCTCCAACCAAGTATTTATACACAGTGGAAAGATCCCCCTGAACCTTCTCTTCCTCAGGCTGAACAACACGAGATCTCTCAGCCGCTCCTTCTGTGACAGATGCTGCAGCATGTCCATGCCCAGCACTGGGACACAGCACTCTCTGTGTGGCCTCACCAGTGCAGAGGGGGATGATCACCTGCCTTGTCCTGCTGGCAATGCTTTCTAACGCACCCCAGGGTGCTGTTAAAAGCAAAGGCACATTTCTGACTCATGTTCAACATGGTGTTCACCAGGATCCCAGATTTCCATAGCCACTTTCCACCCAGGTGGCCTCCAGTCTGTACTGGTACATGGGGTGGTTCCTCCCCAGGGGCAGGGCTTGGCATTTCCCTTTGCTGAACCTCTTGAAGTTGCTGTTTGCCCATTTCTCCAGCCTGTTGAGGTCCCTCTGAACAGCAACACATCTGTCTGGTCTATCAGCCATTGTCCTGGTTTTGTATTATTTGCAGACTTGCTGAGGGTCCACTCTGTTCCATCAACCAGGCCACTAACAAAGACGTTAAACACTGTTGGCCCCAGTATAAACCCCTGGTGCAAACCACTAGTGCCTGGCCTCCAGCTGTATTTCGTGCCACTGATCATAACCCTTTAAGTCTGATATATTACATATACATTATTCTTTTCTCACCCAGATTCTATATCACAGGATCCTGCAAATACTTTTATATATATATGTACAAAAATAACTTTTTTACACATATATATAATACTTTTA
>NW_009604161.1:0-2041 GCF_000690535.1 Cariama cristata
TCTTGAAGAATGTCCAGCCTTCCTGGAGTCCTTTGCCCTTCATGACTGCCTCCTAAGAGATTCTGCCAATCAGGTTCCTGAATAGGCCAAAGTCTGCCCTCCGGAAGCCTAAGGTATCAGTTCTGCTGATTCCGCTCCTTACTTCTCCAAGGATTGAGAACTCTGTCAACTCATGATCACTATGCCCAAGATGGCCTCCAACCATCACATCACTCACAAGTCCTTCCCTGTTCACAAACAACAAGTCCAGTGGGGCACCTTCCCTAGTTGACTCCCTCACCAGCTGTGTCAGGAAGTTCTCCTCCACACAATCCAGGAACCTCCTAGCCTGTTTCCTCTCTGCTGTATTATATTTCCAGCAGACATCTGGTAGGTTGCAGTCCCCCACGAGAACAAGTGCTAGCATTTGTGAGACTTCTCCCAGCTTCTTATAGAATATTTCATCTATAATAATCTATAATTTCATCTATAATATTTCATAATCTATAGAATATTTTCTTTTCATATTCATATCTCGTATTCAAATGGCTATCAACCAACACTCACAGGTCCTTTCCAAAGAGGAGTTGCAGGACAGAGTGGATGATCATATGGTATTGCACCAGACAAAAGCAATTCCTCCACCTTTGAGTAGGTGCCAGGCAGTATTGCAGTTGTATGACCAAAATGTGATTGAAAAATTTTGATGAAGCAGTCTTTTTACTGGAAACTGAAGCTTTGTTGGAACTGAATCTTTCAATCGGAACAGGTCTATTTTAAGAAGGGAAGAGGCTGAACAAAAAATTTTAATTTTTTTCTTATGCTAACACTGATAACACTGAATGTTTTATTTTGGATTCTATATTTTCCATTTATTTCATTTTGGTTAGTGTATTACATTATATATGTTGTGTTATACATATTTTTGACACTAAAAATGAAAACTTTCAATGAGTTTTTCTGGAACATTTTACATAGACTACTTTGGTTTTTATTCCACTACAGTTTACAAAGAGATTATTTTGTCTTTAATATATTAGAATTTTCACTTTATGATCATTTAAATAAATACCCATTTCACAGGGTTCTTGAGCCTGATGACTACCAGGTTGTATATAATTTCAATGAAGATGGATCTTTGTATGATACTTGTACTTTTGAGTTGTGTCTTGTTTGCTCCTAGTTTTGCTATTTATGGTCAGTGTACCTAAGTAACTGTCTTTTTCCCCTACTAGAAACTTGAAGTAAAGGCAGCCTGCTTGAATATGTATCTATGTGAATCTGTATGCATATGTACTACTCTAGCCCTCTGACAGGCATATTATGTATGTGTGTCTGTGCTTATTTTCATAGCTTGTTCCTTGCAGTCAGTGATCTGCCGGCCATGATCAGGTCCTTAAATTAGGGATACATTGGCTCCTTCATATCTTTATGTTACTGTGTTGCTGTAAAGGATTCAACAACAAGGCTTCTATCATGGTATTATGACATTAGTTTTTTGTTTTGTTTCGTTAAGGTAAGAGTTTAGCACAAGCATAACATCAGACATCATAAAACTGATAAAAATCAGATAATAATTTGATAAAAAGTTTAGTGGTTCAGCATGTTCTTCTGAAATGCTTTTGCATTTCTGCAAAACTTTTTTTTTTGTGTCTGTGTCTCTGGCATGGACTCATAGTTCTGAGATACAAAGTGCAGTATTTGCACCCTTCCTGGATTTGACTATGTCAGCATAGGAATCCCATCAAAGTTAAAGACAGAACTTTTGTTTCTTGCCTCTGAATGCTTTTGCTTGCAAAAGTGGATTTTGCACTGGGTTTCTCTGTAATATTCTCAAATGAAGGAAAAACATTGTCCTTCTTTCAGCTAGGCCAACCCCCTCATGTGTTCTTTGTAGAATGCACAGCTCTGTCTCTCAAAGGACTAATATTTGTTCTTTAAGATCTGCTCCTGTCCTACGGCCCTTCTTGCTGATTTTCTGGGAGCCACAGGAGTGGGGCTGCTCCAGGAGCTGGGGTAAGTTGGGAGCTGAGGGTGAAGTCAGCACAGGCAGTGCTCCTGC
>NW_009604161.1:2072-7096 GCF_000690535.1 Cariama cristata
GGTGCCATCCAGCAGGGACTGAGCATGGTGGGAAGAGTGTAAGTAGTGACAGAAGGGTGCATTGACAGCCCCTGGGATGGCGAGTAGTGCACCAGGTCCAGAATCCATCCAGGGTCTTCAGTCAGAAGCAAGAGGAGAGTAGGCAAGAGACATAGCTGTGGTGCAGGTCAGAGGCCCATCCAGGAGGCAGAGCCAGAGCCAGAGACAGGGCTGGAGAGCTGTGCTTCTATGGGCTTGCTGGAGCAGGGACTGACAGCTCTGGGATGAGCTAAAATGGGGTCCTAGGCCATAGGCAGGATGGCAGAGGCCCCAGGGGGAGGCTGGGAAGGGATGATGAAACCTGTGAATGACCCCAGGGCCTAACACTGATATGGACAGATCTGGAGTTCTTGTTTCAGGGACAGCATGTATCTCTGAAACTATATCCTGAGTTTAGTATGTGGGGCTCAGCTTCCCTTACTGAAATCTGCATGTGAATTACAGGACTAAGTTTGCTAGCAGAAAGTTGAGATCTGATCTGTTAAGATATCAGATAATGAAATCTAAAGCTAGCTTAAAATTTTCTTTTATAAGATTTCACACCAGGTGTTCCATAGTCTCATTTGGGAAATAAAACTTTATTGAACCCTGGGAAAGGGTGCTGCCATTGACTTTATTAAGATTAATCTAAAACTCAAAAATTATCTGTCTTATAACTTTCCTGTAGAAAGTTCAAGATTTTTTTTTTAATTTCTGTTCTTTTTTTTCTCCTTAACATCTATTTTCAGTTGTCTTACTTCAGACAAATGTAAGTATCCAGACAGTTATTTATAACCACTTCATATAGCAGCCTTCTTTTAATTTTGAGTTATCTTAAGATTTTTTTCCCCTGGTGATTAATTTTGATGTAAGGAAAAATATTTTATTTAGTGTAACTTTAGCTATCTAAAAGTTAAAGGTCTAGATTAGTCGTCTAGACACTCTCTAGAGTCATCATAGGACCATAGAATGGTTTGGTTGGAAGGGACCTTAAATATCAACTAGTTCCAACTTCTCTGCCATGGGCAGGGACACTATCACCATTGGTCCTGTTTTAGCCAAACCAGGACAGATACCTTCCACTAGATCAGGTTGCTCAAAGCCCCATCCAACCTGGCATTGAACATGTCCAGGAATGGGGCATCCATGACTTCTCTGGGCAAACTGTTCCAGTGCCTCACCACCCTCATGGGGAAGAATTTCTTCCTTATATCTAATCCAAATCTAGCCTCTTTCAGTTTAAAAAAGTGGAGAAGGATAAACATCTGAAAAGTGATTTAATCCAATGTGTTTTAGACATCAGAGCTATGATGGGCTGAATCATCCTTGAGGTAATGTCTCACTACACTAATTGTGAATAGCCTAAACGATAATTTACAGAAAAAAATCTGTTTTTAAATGGATAAACTTGCATAAGATAAAAGTTAAAGAATTTTTTAGTTTGCAATATAGGTGTTTAAACAGCATTCTTCCATATCTACTTACACATCTGACATTCTTGCATCCATTTATAACAGAATATATTTTTCTATAGTGTACCCTTTTCATTTTTTCTGTTTGTAAAAAAATATCATTTTTATAATTCTATGTATTCATGTCTGAGGCATATGAGAAAAAAAAACAATGCTACAAGTATAACTGAGGTTTCAGCTGAATTCTCTCAGTTTTTTTTAATTCTCTTCCCAAATAAATTTCCCTCTAGTATAACGTACAAAACTGTGTAAGAGCACTCTCAAATCAAAACAGACAAGGCAAATGGAAAAATGCACTTCAGTAAGAGTAGCTGGACATATGTTATATTATGAAATATGATAAAATAATGTGTATTTTTAAAGAAAGCTCCATTACTTTCCTTTATATTTTTCCACTGTACTCTATCATTGTCACTTTTAAACTAGAAATCACCCTTTGGTGGTTCTGATTCAAGTATCATGATTTGTTTGTGCTTGCTATGAACCAGACCTTAGCTATCAAACTAATGAGCCTAAGTGTACCTTGAAGTACCTAAATCATCGTGCCCAAATGCAGATTCCTAACTTTAAGAATAAAATATGAAAATTCATTTCCTTAAAATATATTTTAAAGGCCAAACTCAGAGATTATAATCTGTTTCAATTTTACTAAAAATGGTATTTTAAAATGCTATCTTTTGGATGTAGATCTCTAGCATACACTTTGTTGAGCATAAATATGAATTGAAAGTTATGCATAATAGTACTTTTGAGAGCCCAGAATGTTTGTTATTCATGGCTATCACAGTCTATTCATGTATAGCAAAGTTTTGCGCTTACTTGATAGTTTAGTGTTGCAGCTTTTGCATTTAATGAAAGCTGAGATGGGTGGGGTTTTGGTCAGTTGTTTTATATAATAACACATTCATAATTCAATGCTAAAGAGCTGAGATACTTTCCTTTTCATTTCTCCTTTGTCCTGAGTATGATGGTACTGAGTATACACAATTTCAAATATGTTGTGCTTGGGTCATCAGTACTTACATAACAAAGAAAAATCTGCAGAGCCAGCTTCTCTAGCTTTCACAGTTTAGTGATGCTGCATCAGACCTGTAAAAGATGCCATAAACACAGATGTATGCTTTCTGCTTCTCATAAGGCAGAGACAGATGTCCAAGTTAGGATCCCTTGCAGTCTAGACAAGGTCTTTTATTACATTCCAAGACTCAGAATCTAACTTAGACAAAGAACATGTGTGGGACCCTGCATTGCTAGTAGGTATTCAGTGGTGGAGCATTTTGACTCTAACATTATGTTCATCCTAGGACGAACAAACTCTTGTGATCTGAGCCAAGAATGGAAAGCAGCTGGCATAATATTTCACAATAGCTTTTGAAGAGGTTCTCTTTAGGACTTACTTTGGTTTGATCCACTTTACAAAGTGACAACAAACTCTGAAAAAAAGTTATTTCTGTGCTTGTTTCCAATCTCTTGATGCTGTTTCAATTTTGTAGGTCTACTTCACCTCCAAGACCTCTTTTAGGTAGCAAACCATCCCTTTCATATAGTACTTAACTGCTTGACTGATTACAAGCTCTTCACTTTATTTTACTTGTTGACCAGCAAGGTAGTTCTCGGCCTCTCACCACCCTCCACATTTATCAGTGTGTCAGCTAAAAACTTGGTTCCTGCTTTTCAGTCTCTTGCCAAAGCAACAATAGCCTTGTGGTTTTCACAGCTGCTACTACTGCAACAGTTACTATTTTTACCAAGGAGCAGTAGATAGGATAGAGGCAGGAAGACAAGAAATAATGCCGGTACTTTGCACTGTGCTACTTTTTCTTCCCAGGAAATCCAAGGTTTTTCTAGTTTTCAGACAATTGGTCCTTTACTAATGTGTCACTCATGTACACATAAAGAAAGAAAGGCATTGCATAGATTAAGGTAAGTCATTCACTTTAATAACATTGCTTCTGTTTTGTAGCACAGGAAATGGCTTTATCTTGGAAAATCAAAACAAAAGTTCAGCATAGACAATGAAGAATGTATTGTGACCATCCTTATTGAACAGTCAGTCTGCCCAAGTGTGTAAACTACCTGGAATAAAAATTGGAAAATGTTGCAAAAGAAAATTGCATCAAACCATTTTGTTTACCTGGAATGACTAATGTCTTTAAAAAGTTGAATTTACTTATGTTGATATTTTATACCAAAATATTAAAATATTTACTTTGAACATACTCATTTTTGAGTCATAACTTCTCCCTGATTATGAATTTTTAAGTCATTGTAGTTATTCAAAACAATGTATTTAATCCATGTACTGTATGTCCACAAAATGTCCTTCAGGTTTAATTAGATGACAGTTTTTCCAAAGACTCATTTTTTGTGTTCTATTTTTATGTCCTATTGAATATTGCCCATGTCTAGGTTTATTCCATCTAATTTTAGGTACTTATCTGAAGTACTTGTTGAGAATGTGGCACATAATTAACCATATAGTCTTCCTGCTCTCAAAAAGAAGCATCAAAAAATGAGAAATACAGTCTCAGAGTGCTGAATAATCTCCTGTAAGTATCCATTTTTTTTTGCAAGAAAAGCCAAGCTAACTGAGCTCCTAACTTTGAAACCTTAAACTCTATACAGGACAAGGAAAACTTTCTTTTGTTGTCACTATTTTCAACAAAGGAACTAAGGTGTCAGAGAATAAAAGAAATAAATACCATTTGAAAGATTTTTGGTATTTTCATAGTTAGGAACACTGGAAAGACTTGAGAGATTGTTTAGTTTGATGAACTTTTGTCCTGGTTTGGCTAGAGCAGGGCTATTTCTATTTCACGAGTTTTTGTTGAAGTTCAGTTTCTTCTAAGTAAACATTTCGTCTTAGTTACTCAGAAAGATCCCAGCTTTTAGGTTTATTAAATATGACTTAAAGATAGAAATCTTTAATTTTGGTGAATGAAAGTGAAGTTATGGCTTCAAGATGGGTATCTCTAGACATGCATGGAAAGAAGGATCTATTGGTAGCTGCAGAGCATGGTTAGGTGGGTTAAACAACTAGACTCTATTACAACATCTTTGAGATCCTGCCTTTTCTGTGCAAGCTTTGCAATTAATTACACAGTGAAAGACTTAGAATCACATTGGGTTTTTTTTTTAATGAAAAGCTGGTCTTTATGTTTTAACACATTATAAAGAAAAGAAACTGAGAAAAAGGAAGAGACACACTTTAAGCTCTGTAAGAGTCATCTTTCCATTCTAATCTTGGCAATCAGATGTACAGAGGTTGTAACTGTGGAAAATTATCCATTTTCTTTGAGAAGACATATCACTTATCGTTCTATCAAGGGAAAAACCAAGAGATTGCGACTTCATCTTCCTGATGTTAAAAAAATGAAATATATTGCAAAAACACTGTAAAAACTTAATTCCAAGATATAATGATAGAAATCCTCTTAAACTCTGATAGTTGAAGTTATCGGCTGTATATTCTTGGTATGCCTACATCTTTTCCTTTTACAGTCTCTCTCTGAAGGGGAAAGGGGTCCAGGAAGG
>NW_009604162.1:0-7857 GCF_000690535.1 Cariama cristata
ATTTGTTATGAAGGCTGGTGACATTTGGCAGTTAGTTGAACTGCTAAGTTCTGCTTTGGAATATTGGAACATGAAGTGAAATTCATGGGCTGTAAATCTGTGAAAGCTCAGAATGAGAAAGAAAGATTTTACAACTGAGAAAATAATCTCCTTTTTGATACATGACCTGTGTGTTTTTTTAGTAAGTGAGAATCTTCCAAGTTCTCCATAAAATGAGCAGTGGACAGCATGGTTAACGACAGAACCACAGGATCCATTGAATAGGAACATATTTACTTGGTAAAATGAGTGGCTGATGCCATCGTGAGGCTTAAATCCTAGTACCACCACTATAAATGTTTTCAAAACATGCCTATAAAGCAGGATTACACAATGGCTCACAATGATCAGCAATATTTTTCAAACAGACTTAGGAAAACACTCGTTTAACACGTGCATATATAGAACATGAAGAAAATATTTATTTCCCTTTGTCAACTTTTTGCATGTCACACCATAAAATCATTAGGCATTGGAACGGGCTCCCCAGGGAGGTGGTGGACTCACCATCCCTGGAGGTGTTCAAAAAACATTTAGATGTGGCACTTCTAGACATGGTTTAGTGGGTTTAGCAGGCATGGTGGCATCGGGTATACAGTTGGACTTGATGATCTTTGAGGTCTCTTCCAACCATTATGATTCTATGATTCTATGATTCTATGATTCATGGGATAAACCTGGCAGTATCATCTAAGCCTTCCACGTTCCCCCTAACAGGATCCTCAGCTTTCCCTAAACAGTTCCTTGCAGACATTTCTCTAACCTGTTCTCAGACATCCCCAGTGAGACACCTTGCACAGCCTACACACACAATGAATCCCAGCACTCATCTGTCCTCACAGTTAAAAATTACTTCCCAATTTCTAACCTAAATCCAACCTCTCATCTGCTTTACTCATACACTTGAGATCTCTCATTTGGTGTTTCTCAGAATACTGCAACCCCAAACCATTTTAGGTAGCCTGCAATATATGCAATAAATCCTGTGACTAGGACACGGAATGAAGGATTACTGTTCTTTATGTACTGAAATGAAAATGCAAAGATACACATTTATGTCTGTTTCTGCTGTTTATCTACTGTTTCTGCATGGCTTCTAGCACTGCTTCCCAGTCATGGTTATCAGTCTAAAATGTGACTATGACTACAATAAGACTCCTTATGCCTCCATGCAGTCACATACCTCAGAAGACTGGGACTTCTGTTAATTCTGACATGGAGAATACCTTTTAGAAGAAGGTGTAGCAGGTTATGTCCCACAGAAACCTGCAGTCTTACGCACACTGGTGTGATTCCATTTCAAGATTTGTTTGTATAATTTCTGCCTGTAGCTCTTCTGTTATGGTTTGTTTGACACTTGCCTCTCAAGGTACGTGAAATAGCAAGTGTGCCCTGTTACCTGTTATTAGCAGGAGAAAGCTATCTTTTATGGTGGTTCCTAGGCACAATTTTAATATACGTATTAGTAATTATATTTGGAAAATCATGTTCCTTGCCAAGTTTTTGTGTGCTTAGTATAATTAAAATTTGCAGTGTTTATCTTATTTTGCATACCTCTATACAAGAAGCACTGTAGTTAGACAATTTACCATTTAGAAGTGGTAGCAAAAAATTTTAATCCAAAGCTTTGTATTGTGTATCAGTAGGAATTCCAGACGCCACAAATCTATTATTGCGATGTCTAGCAGCACCTATTCTGCAAGTTTCAAACACTGCCTTGCCCTAACAAACACAATGGAGTGATCAGCTGCTTAGGTAACTTGTAGATCCCAAGAAGACGCCTCTCTGAATCCATCGATCTACAATAATCACACAAAGGGCAGAAGTTTGATAGTGTCAAACATAACATTCAGGATAATTTCTATCTGTTTATTTAAATCATTATCATTTTCATAATAAATTAGATTTTAAAAAGTATTTAAAACTTTCAAAATCAAAAACTTTTTTTCTTTGCAGTCTTTAAATATGAAATAGTGAAATTAAAAAAATGTGTATCCATTAGTATCTACAAGATCATCCGTGAACTTCCTTGCAGAGCCTAGGCCTTTTGCAGTCCTAAGTACTGTCGTGAGGAAGAAATTCTGTGCAAGGCAAAGCAAAAGCAAGCAGAGAATATCTTGAGGTACTATTCATGCTTCATCTGCACAGCATTTCAGCAGACATACTTGTGGTATTAAAACACTCACTTATGCCTAAAGAAGTGCCCTGACTCTCATCAAGTATCTCATTACCACAATTAAGCAGGCTTTGCCTTTCAGTAGTTACAGTAATTCCAGGAGTTAACTTCATTAACCAGTCTATTTTAGTAAATTTGTGGTTTAGGTATATGTAAAATAACTTTCAGTTTGTAGATCTCTACTTTTAGCTGCTAAGTAGCCTATAAACAAACACAGATTCTAAGACGAGACTCTAATAACGGAGTCTAATTTGTCTTAAATCCCTGAAGTCCTGCAGTACATGTCAGATGCCCAGTAGGTGATTCACAGCTTGCTGACTAAAATGAAAAAGAACCCCTGGGTTACTGGAGCTAATAAATAACATTGCAGATTTCTGCCATCAAATGCTGCTGAAGTGCTATAAGGCAAGAATGACAGAATCAGCTTTTTTATTCTTTAATACTGATGCACAGAGTTAATGATTTAACACTGACACCTCTCACACAAGACACCTTTCATTCCTGAAGAGCCTTATGGCTGATTGATCTGATTTACTGCAGATGTGTCACTAACCAGCCCTGGGATGAATGACACCACTGTTTTAAGAATGAAAAGGACTTCAGTGCAAAAAGTGATTTTTTTTTTCCAAGTGAAAATATAGAGAGGGGGGGAACTTGCTAAATAGTACATAGGAATGATGAGTTATAGCCTCAATTGTTCCAAAAAATACATTTGATAGGACCATTGGAAAAGAGAAAAAGGATACCTCCCAGAGTGAACTCCAGGTATAGTGAAGTATGAGATGAAATCAGAAAGAGATCAACAGCAGCAATAGAAAAACACATTCTTCGACCATTATACACAGTTATTTTGTATTATAGAAAATAAATGAGCACTTTGTAAAAAGCATACAAGCCATTTGTATTTAGTGCATTCTGCAAGATAAGGAATGGTAATGATTTCTAGAAATCTTTCTAATGCAAACAGATTTCCAAATATAAATTTGTCAGACTGCCTAAATGCATGCGTTTTGTAATTTTTGCAAACATGTAAAGAAACCTGATTACTATTTCTTCATTGCATAGAAGAAATTCACTGCAATTCTTTTAAGAAAGACTTTATCTTCTCATTAATTTTGGTGCTTCTGAATGTTTTTATATGAAGATTGAGATGAGAGTTGTACTAACAGCTATATCAAGATGTTTATAGAATTAGATTTTAAACTGTAGTCTTGCAATTTGTTTCTTTCAACTGTTATTTTTACAGAAGCACTTCCATTTATTTAAACATTTTGCTAATCTCTTCTTTTGCTGAGATTCTGAAGGATAGCTGCCACGGCATCTCACCTCCAGCTATTGGAGTTCTTGTATGTTTTATTGCAATATAAGATACTGTACATCATAAGAAAACTTTTCTAGTTGTAGAAAACAACAGTTGTACAGTAGGTGTGCTCCCTCTGAAAGAATCCAGGAAAACACAACCATATCAGTCTACAAATTGTCTTTCCATTACATAGAAAAGCAAAAGCCCAGATGTTTTTTACATGACTACAATTTGCCACCACCACACCCCTAAGGAGTGGAGTTTCCATATCTTTAACATCTTAGACCATAGGCTGTCATTAAGACCCATTTAGGCTATAAAATAATAAAACAGTGAAATGAGAACTCGTTTATATTGAAACATCTTTGATGATGAAATTTAACAGCAAAGAGTTCATGCCTTTCCATAGAGGGTAGAATTATTCTCCAAAATCTTGACAGCACCCCCTCCCACTTGGCATAGAGATGGAAGCTCTGTTATTGTCATTGCTATAATCATATTATTTATAGACTGTTTATAGATGAGGCAGCTGTGTGTGTGCAGTTGCCTATTTCAGCTGGAAGTAGAAATTGTGCACTGGGCACAATACTGTTCAATACATCTAGCAGGCTTAGAGGCGTGACTGAACCACATGAGCCCTCAGGCTCACTTGAACTTGATAAACAGAGAGCTGAAGCATGGAGAATCCAGAAAGGGCCAGAAGGACAATGGACACCTTTCAAATGCCACTGACTACATGTAGGTCCCTCAGAGTGTGACTGACACAGAGCATGGGTGCTTTGCCCCATACCTCACAGCCTTCTCTCCACAGCTCTTCCTACCTCTTCCACTCTGTGCACCCACCCATGAGCTTCCTTGCCTCTCCTTACTCAAGGTATTGCTAACTACATCCTTTAACTTAATTCTTTACAGCACATAGGGCTCTCTGCCATGACTTCTTACTATTTTACAGTCCCAAATTTGTCTAAGCAGTTCTGTCACATGACGTGTTTGATCCTTCTTTTGAAGCACATTCCTGCCATACTTGACTGCTCCTCAGCTGCTTCTGCTCCTCTTTATTCATTTCAAGAGCCAAGAGAAGAGCTGGTAGAGACTTCCTGGGCTGATTAACATAGACAGTACAAATATTCCAAGTTTAGGTACAAAATGGCATGAATGGTCCCCAGCTGAGGTCAGGGTTAAAATGATCCTCTGCAGGTGTCTGCCACTGAAACAATTTTTTGTCAGCTGGAAAGACAATCTCAGTACCTTACTTCTCAAAAAGCTGCAAATGTCACCAAGCAAGGGAAATCAGCCTGCTGCAGTACATGTTTATACTGTCACCCCTTACAAGACTTTACAGATCTACAGCTTGTGTTATGTCTAATCAATATTTTCCTTGTGAACACAGAACAAATGCACTAAATCTTTAGTTATTTTTAAAATAAGCTTAATCTCTTTTATTATATCAGTTCTTGTATCTTGCATTACTGAAGATTTCGTAAGACAATTCACCAGATCAGAAAGTCAGCTGAAAGAGGAAAGGATTTTATCCTACAGTGCTGCTGACAAGGGACTTAGATCAGCGGCAAATATTTTGACTGAGTATCCTACTTCCCAACAAAGCTTTAAAGAATACCATTTAACTAAGGGGTACTTTTCTGTGATATAGTGGGGTTGTATTCTACTTTGAGGGCCTAATCCATCAGTGCAGATTCTGAGGCCATTTCTCAGGTGTTGTGGACTAAATCTTTCTCTAAATAATGTTCAAGTAAATATGAAATAGTTCCACTGTCATCACTGTTGAAAATCTAACACTAGCAACAGGCATAGGGTAATTTTTCTTTTCTGTAGAGTAAACATTAGAAAAAGTTATGGTAACTGTGGAATTAGATATTTCTAAATGCTTGGTGCATGTATGTGTGAAATGCTCTTTACTGTGGTCATTATGAGGAGACTTTACTAAAGGCACAAATGGCTGTGAATTTCCTAACTCCCATTAAGCTGTGAGGGAATTAGCTAAGTTCTGTTGAAAATATAGACCTTGGTGGTATGCCACAGGTCTCAGCTCCAGCATTCACCCCGGGTAAAGAGAAGGGAACAAAGAGTTCTGAGTTCAGAGGAGGAGAGTAAGAGCAAGGGGAAGTGTACATTGCATGTTTTGAAAGACGGCACAAGCAGAAATGGAGGACGTTGCTCCTTCCAGCAGAGGTCTGTGTAGCCCGGGCAGAAAGCAGTCACTTGGCTCCTGCACAGAGCCCTACTGCAGCCAGACAGATCTGAAAAGCCACAGTTTGACTTTTAATCTACATTAATTCCAATTTACCAAAAGTCTCCTCTAGCCAACTACAGAGCCGAGCAATTTCCTTTGCTGTTTCTTTTCTGCATGGTTGCCTGGATACTGTCTCCTTGAGGACCTCACTGATTAAAGTGCAGTTGCAATTTGGTGATTTGAAGACCCTGATCTGTCATCTAGATACAGAAATCCTTAGCAAAAAAGGAGTGATTTCTCAAGTGCCTGCTTTAGCGAAGTTACTTAGACACAGTTATCCATAAGAAAACTCAATAATTTACAGATTTTTCTCTTACATTGGTAAACTTACTACATGCAAAATGGAGTTCAGTAGTGTTAACTCACTATTTGTGTTATTGTGCCAAGCGGAACATTTTTTGGCACTATCTATTCCTATACTATGTCTTGCTCTTGTTTAATGTACTACCTGATGGATGCTTCCGGAAGCAGGTACAAATCTTTCCAAATGTGAGAATCAGCATGTTGTGACTCTGTCTTCCCAGGGCTGTCACAAGTTCCACTTTTGATGTAATGCTTGGAAAGAAGCCGCAATAAACAAACCAAATTGTAGCAAGATAGGAGCATCATTGGGTTTGTGTCTTTCCAGATCATACATAGTTCTGAAACAGCAAATTTCTCTCTTATTGGTCAGTGATTGTCTTCCACTTTACTCTTTTCTAGAATTACAACATATTTAGCAGTAAAAATGACCAGAATTAGAATCTAATAAATTAATAGACAACATGCCATGAATTTATCTAAAGCCTGCAGGAACTTATCATCACATAAAAATAAATAAGTAAAGTTTCCACGTAAGCAAGACAAAACATGATAAACTTGGAATTTAAAAGTTGTCAGGAAATAGTTTTCCACAAAGTAAAAAATTTTCCTCTAAACCTGGGTGAGGGGGAAGCATTTAGAAAAGAAAATGCAAGACAATCTATGAAGATGAGACACTTTGCCAAAAAATCGATTGCAGGGAATAATTCTCAATTCTATGTTTGATTTAAATTTCTATCTCACATCTAATAAATCTTTCCTGATACAAATTTAGGCAAAATGATTAAATTATTGAGAAAATATTCAGTCTCCAGAAATTGAAATGAAAATATACTTAATACATATTTCCAGTCAATTTACTTACAGCTTGATGTGAAGAACTTAGAATTTTGTAATCTGGCCATTCCTCTAAATAGTATGGTTTTGGGTGGTTTTCGTTTTCTTTGGAATAATGAGAACATTAAACCTACTGCCAGCAACGGTTAAAATTCTCTGAAGTCTTTAATTATCTCTCCCTTATTTTTTGAAGTATCCGTAACTTTTTGAAAGCCTTTGGATTTTGTTCCACCACTCAGTCAGCCATTTCTGAATTACAGCAAGGCAAATAAAATGTCCTTCTCATTTTAGTAAATTTTAAGGTATCTTTTTTTCTCAAATGACTCAAAAATGCAGAATTGTTACAAATCAGAGTGTCCAAGGCCATCATCTTTCTGTTCTTATTCAGCAACACTTAATGTATGTGCATGGTTTTAGCACATTACTGAATAAAGATAGACTTGAGGACATAGAAAAAGATTTTGTTCAACTAAGTTTTAATTTATTTGTTAGGAACAATACAGTGTGACTGCATTATTTGCATTTAGAAACTCAGTATCAGATTCAGTTTCTCACTTATTCATTTCCAGTACGGTAACTTTTGTTTAATTTTATAGCTATGATCTTTCCTCCTAAATAAAAGTAATTATGCAATGTATGAAGTTGTGCTGAATGCCTAACCTTGCTTCCAACACAACAAGCATATGAATTGAAGAGAGGTAGCAGTTACCCTCCTGTTGGAAAAGGTGCAGAGAGAACTCCTACCTCTTTTAGAAAAAGACACAGATTTTGTAGTTTTCCTGTCACACTCCCCTTTATCCCAACATAAGGAGCACCAATTCTCCTCAGGTAGAGAAACAAGTAATGGGAATGAGTAATGCTATTGCAAGTCAAGACAGCAAAATTATGGAGGTCAGTTGCTTGCTAGTTTCTTTGCCTTCAGATAATCATAGAATCATAGAATCATTGTGG
>NW_009604163.1:0-332 GCF_000690535.1 Cariama cristata
TCCCCGGCTGCGGGGCAGAGGCGTTCGGGCGTGCGCTGCCTGCGCACTGGGACGGGCCGTGCCCTTTTGTTCCAGCTGAAGATTCGAGTAGCAATTAGGGAAGGTTTAACCGGGAGAGTCCAGTACTGCAGGATTTTTCTGTAGCCGCCGAATCAGTCGGGGATGATTGTTGCTGACATACGGTAAACAGATTTGGGGCGGCAGTAATCCTTCAGAAACTTGTGCCGGTCCTCCCTCCACCTGATCCGTAGGTGTTGATGGTGCAGGTGCACGTTGCGGGGGGTGTACTCTGACCTCCCCTAGCACAGCCGCGGCGGCGGAGAATTCTGAAC
>NW_009604163.1:363-6485 GCF_000690535.1 Cariama cristata
AAGAGGTGGAGTTAGGGACGCTCAACAGGTTTTTGGTTTTTTTTTTCCTTCGTGTAAAATTAAAGGTTTGCTTTGAAACTACTTTGAATTTAAAGTTCGAACTAATTTTTATCTGTGACTCCGGAGTAGCTGCCCTGGCTTCAGTGTGACAAGTTCCCATCGTGTGTTAGCTGGTGTTGCTGGAGCTCGGCTTAGTGGTGTTTGCTCTCGAGTGAAACTATGTGGTTTCAGTGTGATGTCACTTACTGGTATGCACTTACTCAGAAGTGGTGTTCTGCAGGCTGAAGCAAAATACACACCTTACTGCGTTACTACTGAAAAACTTCAGACTTTTTGAAATACAAAGTTATGGTGAACTTACTATTTGTAAGATACTGTTAGCTATGTGGTGATTTTATTAGCTCTGAAGCCTTTAATTTTACTTTCAAGGTGTATTCAAGGCAACTTCAGCTTCCAGAGTGCGATTTTAAAAAGCTTAAGTGCCGATGTTGAGCTACTGAGTTGCATACCTCTTTCTAAGTATGCTTTCAGAGAGCTTTTATTACATTTTAACGTATATGTGCGCACATTTCAACAATAAATGAATACAATTGGAGAAATAGCTTATTTTGGGTAATACTTCAAACTGGTGATATCACCTAGCTACAGACACATATAAAGCATACTTTTTTTCCCCTGTTCAAATGCATTTATCATAACAGCAAACAGGACTTGAAGATAAATACTGTCTTTGCTCCTGAAAGGAATAGTGTCGTGTTAGAATTCTGCCAGGTGGTGGGGAATTGTGAGAAATTTCCTCGGCTTAAATTTTGGAGATTTTCTCTTGTATAAAATTGGGGTGCAAGGTTCCCAATTCCAGTTCAAAATACTCTCTTAAATTACAGATATCTTGTGAGGCCGTGGAAAAATAGTCTTCCACACATGCATGTGCTGTCTTTAAAAAAATAATTTTTTTAAGA
Source organism: Cariama cristata (assembly GCF_000690535.1). Classification (NCBI taxonomy): domain Eukaryota; kingdom Metazoa; phylum Chordata; class Aves; order Cariamiformes; family Cariamidae; genus Cariama; species Cariama cristata. Next base: position 1,323 of record NW_009604163.1, read on the forward strand.
TACAGAAGTATTACCTCTTTTGACTGTAGACTGGTGTAAAATTGGAAGTTGTATCTTACCATAGGGGTTATTTGAAACTTCTTCCGGATCATAGTCATATCAAATTGGCCCTTTGAGCATGTATACAATATCAGCCAAACTAACTATACTGAAAGGTTTGTTAGTTGAAGAACGTTCCAAAATACAGTCTCCCTCAGGTTTAACTCTTCAGTGGTACACTTTCAGATTGTATAAAAATCATGTCTTTGAAATAGCATATCTCTTTGTCAGGAAAAAATAAATAAGTCCATTAACTTTTCCTATGTAAATTCTTACAGTCTGTAATAGCCTTTTATCAAAGTTTTTTCTTACCTTTTTGATCTTGATCACAGAAATGTGTTTAGGGACTATAATCTTATGCACTGAGTTCATATGAATTTCCTTGTCAAAACAGAAATGCTATCAATAGATCGGTAGTGTTATTTCTACTTCAGCCATTAGTTCCTGGGCTACTGTTTGTATAGTTTTAATAGTTGTAGGTGGGGGGGATTATAAATATTTTAGAAATACTAGAATATTGGAGGACTTCTGTGTTGAAGTTTCAGCTCTTGTTTCCTTCAGTCACCCCTTTGGACGTGGTATCTGGTTTCTCATTTTTGGGATTGTGATGCACTAAAAAAACCTCTGTGAATAGTTTTCTCTAATTAGTTATTGTGAACATAGTTTTTAGCCTTGTGTCCATTTCCACGTTTACCTTGGCACTCTTAACCAGAAGAGAACTAAAATAATAATTTTGTTGATTAGCTGAATAATTCTTATTTGTGCATGTGGGAGTCTTGACTGATATGACTGATTGTATTATGCCCTATTATCAACAGTCTTTGTGCTACCTTCCACTGCCCTTCAGTTTTGGTTACTTAACTTTTTCTCTGCTATGCTGCAAAGGAATGTGTTTTTATTAAGGTTTTAAATGCTTGCTGTAGCAGTTGGTAGTATGTAATAGAAAACAGTGAGTGAAATGTAGTCTTGCTTGCAGTCTAATCTAGTGCTGGCTGTGACTGCAAAGCGTAAGGGACCTAATCTCTTCTGATGTCTTTTTAAACAGTGCTGATGGATGCTGTGGAAATGACTGTGTATGGGTGTTAGGAATGAGATGTAAAGCTTTCTACATTTAAGCTGAGGGTTCACATATAGTCCATATTGATTAAAAAAATAGCAGTGCTTTTAAGTAATAAGTGTGGGGACAGAACTTCTTGAATCCTTGAGCCTTTTTGAATGGTGAACCTGAGTTCTTGAGACTTCCTTCTAGTTTTAAATACGTGCATAAAGAATATTTCCCAGTCTTTCACCTCAGTCCTGTAGTTAATTGGATTTTGGTTGTTCTGACTGTGTTTCTAGCTCCAGGTACATATCTATTGTCTTCCACTTCAATCATGAGTTGAGAACTTGATCATGTTAACAGTTAAAGACTCGCTGATTGCAAGGACTCTTTGGTTTCCTCTGTTAGAGGGAATGACCTATAGTTTTCATAAATGTGGGTTAGTGTTGTACCCCAAATGCTACTTAGAGACACCTTTGTATTTGTTTCTTGTGGAGGATCTACGTGCAAGCATTTAAAGAGTTTTTTTAATGTGCTGTAATCTATGAGATAGTTAAGTTTGGAACAATTATTTTGTTTTTCCCATTTAAGTCTATATGAACATTATAATGTTAGATCAATTCTGAGGTTTTTGGTGAGAGATTCTTCAACTATAACAACAAAGAAGAAATAAATAACATAGAAAATGCATGTGGAGAAGTAACATCAAGTATGGAAATAAGCTAAGGATTTGGTTTAACATCAGAACCTACCTTCTACTTAGAAAAAAGGTTCTGTAAAATGACTGCATTTAATTTTGATAGTGTTCCTGTAAGTTGTATTTGGGCCTTAGGAAATGCTTACTTTAATGTTTTGCTTTCAAAGAAGAAACTGTCTATATAACTTTTATTTTGGGTTTGGATTTCTTTAAATTCGTTGACTGCTACAGTTATGACTATAGGCAACTTCAGCTACCAAGTGATAGTTCTAGGTGCATTTTTCAGTATGAATCTTCTTGTAATGTGAGAAGAGCCACGAGCTCCACACTCTGTAGGTCATTGTGAAGTATATTCTGGATGAAGTATATTCTGGAGTTTGGTTCTGGTTCTAAATACAGTACAAAGATTAACGTAAACAGAGCTTGAAATCTGACTGTCCGTGGGAGCTGGTTGAACCTTTATAGAGTGGAAAATCAGCAAGACCTTATCAGTGACCGGCTAGCTAATCTTTGTTTGAAGGAAAACATCTAGAAATGGGTTATTGTACGTCATGGGTATTTTAATATCCACGTTGTACTCCTACTTACTTACTATGAGAATAGATATTTGACTTCTGCCTATGCAAAAAAAGGCTCAAGACATGGTGCTTGAAGTCAAGTGTGATCATTAAGCTTGAGTCTATGTCCACATTGACGCTACAATGTACCCTTGTGCTCAAAACTTTCTGATATGAGGACTCATGAAAATACTTGGTAACAAGTTCTCAGCATAAGATAAGGAGTTGAAAACAGAACTGTAACTAGTGAACTTTTCAAGCTGTGAATTGTGCTAAATACTTTGGGTTTATTACTTGAAATGCTATGCAAAAGTATTATCTATCTCGGCTCAAAGCACTCATCCAAAAATTTTGTATCAAAGCCAGTGAAGTTCTGACCAAAGACCCAACTGTTCACCCATTTTGTTACAGGTCATGCGCACATAACCTTGCAGTATGAATCATAGAATCATTATGGTTGGAAGAGACCTCAAAGATCATCAAGTCCAACCGTAAAACAGGATCCTCTTCTGTTTTCTGCTCCTGTCCTCTATTGCTAGAGGAAAGGTGACGTCACGTGTATATTGGGGAGGGGATCAGATTAAGTCACAGTGTGGAGAGAGTAAAGCCATATGTGTGTCTATGTCAAAATTAATAGTCCCAATGTTTGTTTTATTAACACTGTGTCAAATTCTAAGTGTCCATTTGAGTTAAGGGATAGTATTTGAAGCAAACCCTTATTGTTAAGTTTACAGGATGTCTGAAGTTAGGTAATCTGTACAGCAAGCTACCCTCTGATTAAGACAGACATCAGTCATTTATATCCCCTGAATTTCTTCTGGTTATCATAGTATAAATGCAACAAAAACTAGTATCAAACTATACTCGGTGTTTTCTCAGACAAATGTATTGCTAGTGTTTTCTTCCCTGAATGTACTGATTAAGCAAACAGCTGTAGGGAAGTCTTAAAATGAATTCTGTGATTCTGTGTGGTGCATTTATGCTGAGTCCAAAAAGTCCTGAAATGAAAACATTGTTTTGTCTTATAATTATGCTATTTTTAGGGACAGATTATTCAAATATGTGCTCTACACTCATAAGTCGTAGGGGCGCCCTTGTTTAAAGGGGCTGTGATGTGCTTCAGTGAAGGATCTGAGAAAATGGAGGAACTCTTTCATCTGGATACTCTAAGGTCCATTGTGGATCTCTTGGATCCTGCAGAGTAACAAGCGCTGCTGAGGTGGTGACTTGTCCCGGGATGATGATGTCTGCTTGGTTATCCGTGGGTTTTTCCTGGGTAGCTCCTTAAGCCACAGACTATGTGGGCTGTTTGAGCTATGTAGATGGGCTACTGCAGGGCTGGAGTACTGCCCCAGTGTGTGTAGGACTGGGCACTTTGCTCACATTTGCTGTTGCGAACTCTGTAGGATCTTCGGTAGCTTTTTAGAATTGTTTCCTGCCTTTGCACATTAGGACTTATTCAGATACTTGGAAAAACTAAATATGTTGTAGGTGCTAAAAGTTTAAATATTGGCTTTATGTTAAAATAGCATTTATTTTCTCAAGGGTAGTCTCTAATAGGATTCTTGTTTCCTAATCCATTATAAACAGATGTTCTACCCTTTTGTGATGGGGGAGGGCAGCCTAAATTCAGTAAGATGATAGCAATAGGGAGTGTTGTGTTGGAGAAATTCATGTTTTTACGAGAAGTAGGCAAGCATACTATGACCCTTTTTGGCCTGCATAACTCATCATAAGGTGTTTTGTTAGTTTTCCATAGCAGAGGAAGCAATAACAGAACTTAGTACTGCTCTGAGAGTCTTTGTCTCCCACCCCACCCCCACATAGGCAAAGTACTGATATGCTAAAAATAGAAATTGAGCAAAAGTAGGCGGTTTCTTTGATTTGTGGTTCCAAGCCTTTTCCTAGTAAGTACTTCATTGGAGAGCAGTCTTCTGTCTTCGTCACCACTGCCTTTTACATTTCTGTTCTTTCTTGGGAACATAATTACAAAATATTCCCCCCACCCCTCCCAAACCAGACAGTAATTATTTTTCAGCTCATGATCCTTTGGGGTTGTATAGACTGTTCCTTGCCCAGTTTGAGTGGGGTCCAGTAACAGTGTCTTCCCTTCTTTCCCACTGGGTCAACCGTTGTTTTAACGGATGGCCCCCATTTATGTATCCAGCTTCAAATTTTTTTTGTAAATATTAAATGGCCCTGTTTCAACTGTTTACACTCTAGGCTGGTGACTGTTTCTTACAATGTGTCCAGATGGGACATAAAATAAGCAAGATGCATAGGGAAAATGATGGTGTCTTTTAGACTTGTTAATACACTTCAGAGTATAGGGTGAAGCTTTTGGACATAGCTCTTTAAGGAGAGTTAGTGTGGCTGAAGGAACATCCCTTGCCCTTTCCTACAAACCTTGTCGATTATCTTTCTTTAGACCACCACTGATACAACAGTGTTGCTGTTGCTACAGCATTAATGACTTAGTTATATTCGTTATGAAGTTAGATAATACAAAAATTACGAAGAAGTAACTTGTGACTGAAGAGGCACTGCTCAGTTTTTTTTAAGTAGAGTTAATTAAAAGGAAGTAGTAACCTTAAATTACAACTAGCAGCAACAACATAATTAAACAAGGCAGATTGTTCAAATTTCACAATGATATCAGTTTTTGTATTACTTAAACTACTAGTAGTAGTGATGTGAGTTTGCAAAAGAACTGACCTGGCTCACATTGCTATAAAATGATTAAAAAGAAAAACAAACAAACGAAAAACCCCACAAACTTAAAAACCTAGGAAAAAATGGGGGGGGGGGGGGGGGAGAGGGGGGAAGCGGAA
>NW_009604163.1:6516-12172 GCF_000690535.1 Cariama cristata
GGGGGGGGGGGGGGGGAGGGGAAAGGTGGAAGGAGCAATATTTACACAGTTGCTTTCAGCTTCAGTGAAAATATAATAGGCTTAAATTGTGCCATCTAAAGACTTGTTATTTCTAATAGAAAGTAACAATTGGAATTACTGTAACTGTAAAACTCTAGGAGAAGTAATTTTAAAAGGTGCTACTTGACAATGTGGTATCAAATAATTAGTCAGTTGTAACTAATATGGGATCAGGATAGTACCCAGGGCTAAGTATGCCAAGTATTGTTTATCCGACCAAATTCCAAGACTCATAATAAATCTGTAATTCATGTTCGTTTTAGATGGCTGGCTTCCCCAGAATTAAATCTGGGAGAAGGCCAGGTCGTATTAACCCTCTCAGCACAGGATGCTTGTTTAAAAACTTTATCTTGCTTGACCCAGCATTGTTCCTATGTGTTATTTGGAAAAATACTCCTTTGCCTGTGAATGCTTCCACATGAAGTAGTTTTCCAGCATAGTGTTAGGTGGAAAAGGTTCAGGCTTTTCCTGTAAATCTGTGCTCCCTAAAATAGTATTTCCAGTGGGTATTAAGGTCTTGCAGCCAAGCTTGAGGGCATGACTTTCTAACCAAAAGAACTTGAGTTTCCTTCAAAATGGAAATTAAGTTGTGGAAAGTGGCTGGTCATCGCATATGAGATAAACAGCTCTGTTAATAACACAGCTGTGTAGGAATGGAAATTCCTGGAGGGTAACCTTGTATGAGAGAACTAAATAGACTTGCATTCTGTTTGGGTTTTGCCCCCCTGTGGATAATGCTGACTGGATTAATGCCCCTAAAACGAGGAACCTTTAGGTAGGGAATACAAGAAAGGTCTTACAGGTTTATAAAAAGCATATTAGTGGCTTGAACCAAGAACACGATTCATCTGAACTGGATACAGTGCTGTAGAAACACTCTGTAGTATGCCAACTTATTTTTTTCAGTCTCGCTTGTATGGTTTATTGTAGTTTATTGTTGGTAGTTAGATGGTAAATGACCCCCTAGAACTGCCCAGGAAACTGCTGAGTTTCAAATTAGGGGATCTATCAGTAAAATTGTTTGAATACCCTGTCAGTATGCAACTCTGAATATTTAGTCTATTATGTTCATCTTACAGCTGCCAACTCCAAAAGAAATTTTACATTTCTTAGGTGCAGTAGTACCAGTTAGACTGGCAAGTATTGCTTACCTGTAAGGTGGTAAGTGGGCCATGAAATGTCACCGTCTTGGCGGCAGTTAGGAAGCTTCTTGACTGTATACCACTAGCTTTATCAGAATTTTAAGTTTTTGTTTATGTTACAGTCAGCAGCAGATCCGCAAATCTTGCGTAAAAATAGTATAAACCTATGCACTGTTACTTTCTGAAGTGAATGGCAGAGGCGCTCTGTTGCTGCAAGGTGGTTGTCTATCTTGTTCCCTGTCCCCCCCAGTTCTTCTCATATGTGTCTCGAAGTGTTGTCTTTGCCACTCAGTATTTCTGAGACATCTCTGAAGCGGAAAATGTCTGCACCGGTGTGTTCTCCTTCATGCAGGTGCCAAGAGTGCATCGAATGATGTTGGCCTTTACAAGCAAGGAGGGTTCAGGAATTAGAAATAGCAGACATGTTCCAGGCTACTGCAAGAGAGTATTGTCTCTTAAGTATTAAGAGATGGAAGCTGGAATAGCTAGATCTGTGCAATAGTTTGAGTTGTCTGAATTCCATTGTCTTTTGAATGAAAGGTTGGCGTCTGGTTTCTCAAATGAACTTTCACCAGGTGGAGGCCAAAGATCTGTCTTTGATTGTGTTTTAATTGTATTTGCCTACCTTTCCTGGGTTGTTGTGCAAGCTTCTGTTGGCTAAGCCAAAAGTGAGGACTATGACGGGAGGAAAGGAACTACAGAAAGAAAACGGTTAGGAAGGAAGATACTAGGTGATATTTGAGGGAGAAGAGAATGAAAGGAAAGAGGGAACCAAAGGCAAGCAAACAGTTCTTAATCCCAGGTCAACTACCTGTTCTTTCTCTTTCTCGCCTCTGCCCTTGCCTGCAAAGAAACAAAAACCTTAGCACAAGTGAGGTGTCTGGAATCTCCAAATAATTATTGTGAAACCTTGTGTTGTATGACTAAGCATTGCTCACACAATTGTCTCATCGAGACTAACTGTATAGTTGTATTTAAAGATTACTGTTTTAAAAAATGAAGATTATAATCATCAGACCTAACCTCTGAAAGAGCCATAATAGAAATGTAGATCTTTTGCTCAAGTTGAGGGAGTGTTTGTTGTAGCTGTCAAGCAAGCTCATTTGCTTATTTCTGCTTTCTGTAAGAAATAGCTGAAGGCAGTGGGGAGAGAAGAAAACAGTAGAATATCTTTTAAATGCTAAAGCAAATAAGGGACAGTTTGAATGACACTAGGATTCTGTGCAGAAATTCTAGATAAGAAGACCTCCCATAGCAAGCTGGAAATATTTCAAAACCTGTAAGAATGCAAGCTTCAGATGAGAAAGAATCAGAAACCATAAACAAAATATGCTGAAATGCACCTACTGCTTATCCTTTCTTGTACTGCATTTGGAAATAATGGAAATCGTCACACGTGCTAATTTGGGCATGCCTCTTCAGTTTTAGTATCTATCTGAACATACTCCCAGATAACTGGGAAGGGGCAGAATGTTGAATATGAGGAGAATTTGGTAAGCTATGTCCTCTTAAATGTGTATCTGTACTTTTTGTAAGTCTTGTGTAGATAGCCAACAAAGCAAGCATCACCTGAAAGTCTTTGAATTTACTGGCTTAACTGTTCATGTAGATAGGACCTGGATTACAGGTGGAGTAAAACGAAGAGCTCACCTTTCTGAGAATACTGTGCTGTTTTCAGTGAGAGGAGAGACTGACCTAAATGGTCCCAGTTTTGCAAAGAGTGATAATTTGAATTAGTTCAAAAGATAGTAACAATTCCTGTGGAATAAAAACCTATTCTTATAAATGACATATTCTGGCTTAAGGAAAGTTCTCCTCTTCTCCAACTAAACCAGTCTATTTAAAGAAGGAGGACAACTCGGAATTACTTGCTTTCACAGTATGCCTTTCTCTTTCGTCTGAGAGGGACCACCACCCCAGTGGTTTAAAGGTGCAACCCTTCCCACCCCCCCATATGCTCTGTGAATACCGGCAGTATACTTAATGTTAAGAAGATGATTTTTCTTTGTCCATATTTGTCAACTTCATCAAATGTCGTGGGGTTTCTGGCCTCCTGGTGCTGGGGAGGAGCTGGGGTGGGGGCTATTGCATGCTGAGAAGAGCTGGAAATACGACTGAAAGTGAATGTCGGTTCCCTCTCTCCCCAAGAAGAGAAGACAGTTAGGAAATGACTGTCCAACCAATACAAACTGCAGTTCCTCTTGGGAGAGGGGAGTCCAGTGTTCCAAGAAACATCTCTCTGATAGTGCACTAGTCCCAGTTACTCTGCTGGTGCGCTTTTCCCAGGAACCCATTCCATTCTTTATTAAGTGGGTTTTTTCCAGTTAAATTTTGCATCTGAAAGACCAGATTATGTAACTGATAGATGCCTTGTTCCAAATGAAATTTCATAATCTTTATCTGATTCCATAGCTGTGTGTCTTGCCTGTTAAGAGGAGTTTTAGGGTTGGAAGTTGAAATACACATTAAGTGTCTATTTGGATTTTTGAAGAACTCTCTTTGCCTTTGAGGGTATATAAAGTCAGAGATGATTCACTTTAAGTAGACCAATGCTAACTTAAAAGGTTTTCTTAGTTGTGTTTATCTGCATATCTGCAATCAGTAAATGCCTCTTTATCTTGGGAAGATGGGTGAACAGTAGTAAGAAGCCAGTGGTTGAGAGTTGCTGACATCATTGCTTCTTCAGGATGACCGGTGGTGGTACTTTTTTTTTTTTTACTTCCAGCATTACAGGAATACCTTTTCAGTCAGTTGGATTATTGGTAATGCTGGGACTACCTTTTTCACTGTAAACTTACTTTGGTTGACAACAATGTGAGATTTACGTCCTGTACTTCAAATTGTACTGCATCTTAGTTGAAAATACAAAGAGGCAGGAGATGCCTTCTATAGTTGAATGTGATATTTCTGCAGCATGCATTTTGCTAACCTGAACTTCTGATTACATTGACTATCTCCCTTCAAAAATGCCGTAAGTAGTTGCTGATAATAAAAATACTTTTAACAAAAGCAAGCAATTGGAGAAATGTTGTATGGGCTTTTTCCCCTTCTCTACGATTGAAATAAAATGGAGATTTTTACAGTGTTCTTTGTACTTGTTTTTACTCCCTTCTGTGTGAATGAAGAATGCTTGAAGTCACATAGAGTGAAGTAGTAGAAATAGGTTTGTTAGTGGTACAGTAGTAAAGCAGTGGCTCTTGGTGCAGCAAAAGGGCTACACAGGACAGGGTGAAGTAAATTATGTGGTGAACTGCAAATACAGATACCTGTTCCACGAGGATCAGGTTGGTGTGCAATATGCTGAGGTGTATGAGAGAAACGCATGAATCAAATAGTGAGTTGAAATAGTTTGAGTCTTACTACAGTCCTGAGTAGTGTGTTGGCAACTAAACACGGTTTTTAATCTTGTGAGGAAGACAGACTGAGGGAACCATTTTTTCTTCTCTATTTCTAGAGAAATCTTTGAATAAAGTCAATGACTAGCCTTGCTTTGCTATGAGTAAATTGCTTGGGATGTTTATAACTGGCAGTAATAATTTCCTTTTTTCTCCTATAAAGTACCATTTTCCCAATGGAACTGGATGCTTAGTATGAAACTAGCTTTTCTTTGCTCTACCTTTTAACTTCCCAAACAGAACCTTTTAATTTACTCAGTAGTTTGATTCTTTCTGTATTTGAAAATCAGTTTTATAGAAAATAACTTTAAACATTTTGGAACGCTTGTTAGAGAAATAAAAAAACCCTCGAATATCTTTATACTTGATAAAATACTATAGACAGTCTTAGAAAACTTTATGTAAATAGTTTTCCCTCTCTGAGAAAAGCAGATATTTCCAGGTTTTAATGTTCCATTATTTATTTGTATGGTAGTCCGTATTTCCTGGATATACTTAGTGTAGAGGTTAGTATGTAGCTGGTCAAAACATAATACCTAGAATCTGTTTTTACTCTCCTAGCCCTTGAAGCAATGTAATTACGTTGCTTCCAAGCGATAAGCCAAGGCAATTTACAGATTACTGGAATGCTTGAAAACACTGACCTTTCAGGTCACTCTGAGCACTCCTATTATACAGAGATTGCTGTGGCACTGTTGTAATGTGCTGGCCTGTCACATGCTGACTAACTTGCAGAAGGCTTTGATGCAGCTGTTTTAAAAATGCTTTTGCTGACTGATAGGCACTTAGGCTACTGACTGTGAACAAAGCTGGCTCTCATCCCATGCTTTTAGCCCCTATTTTCTATGACAACACTTCTTCCCTGCTGACTACACACCCAGTTCTTATCTGGGCCCAATTGTTGACTTGTCTCCATTTAAGTTGCATTCGTGTTAATTTTCACTTCAAAAATAGTCGTGTGTGTGAGAGATCTGGTTTGTGTGGTTTATTCAGAGCTGCTGCAAACAGCCTTGAAAAGTTGATGTGGTGGCTTTAAAGAGTGTCTGAATTAAGGGGGGG
>NW_009604163.1:12203-15561 GCF_000690535.1 Cariama cristata
GTGTGTGTGACTGTGCAAAGCAGGGCAGGGAAGGGATTAAAAAAAACAATGATCCTTTATTGATGATGACCAATACAGTTGAAAGTAGTTTCCTGAAAAGTAGCATATATTGTACAGAAGTTTGTGATCTAGTGTCTTTTATTGGATCGGTACAAAGAATAGGAAGGAGCCAATAAGTAAATGTTTCTTTTGAATATGTGATGCTTAATGGGCATCATACATGCTAACTGTAACGCTAGTGCCTCCTTCAGTATTAAAAGCAGGATTAAAACATGAATGAAAATGAAACTGACTTGACTTTTTTTTTAACTTAATCTCTTCACTTTTATTTAATTTTATTATTAGTTGTTAGATTGGGTAGTGCCTGACTTGCAAGGATCATAGGAAGAGGAAAAATAAGTCCAAAGGTATAAAATCTTGAGTTCCAGTGGCCTGACTAGAATGTTACAAGGATAAACTGTTTTTTCTTTCCAAAGACACTTACAGGAAATCTCTATTCTCACTGAAAATAAGGTGCTGGACGTTTGTGGGAAGTGGAGGTCTAATCCAAGTAAACCCATGCAATAAGAAGCATGGCAGAGTTTACCAATTCACAATTTAACCTTTGACTCTGAATGTATTTATATTTAATATAATCTATTGATACATCGGATTCTAAGCCTGTTCGAATTCAATGTGTTTGGATCAAAAACTAAGCATCTCTCATCTATTCTACTGAGAGGCGGAAAAGAAAGTAGTAAGATTTGCTTGATACTGTATCTGTATCATGTATGAAGTGTTGTATAACTCTGAGTGAGCTCTGTTGTACAGTGTGGCATCGTTGTTCCCTTGTTTGGGGGGAGTGTGACTACAGTATTCACCTGTGTTTACTGCATTTCCAGTAACTGCAAAATCGGCACAACCTGTGCCTAAAACCTCTTGAAGCAGCAGTACATATTCAGGGATAAGCAGGTGGTGCATTTAAAATTCATTTTGCTGTTTGGCTAAATAGTATACAATGACAGTGCACTAAAATATATCACATTCTTTCACAACTTCGAATTTATATTTTTCCTGCTATAAAAATGCAGTGAAGAGAACAGAATGAGTAGTGAATTTACAGCAGGAAACTAACTGAACAGTGTAATTCCATAGTGAGTATTTTCCCACTCCTCTGGGTAAAAAGGTCTGCACTCTGTAGTGATTGGTAGGGCAAGAAAATTTGTTCTTCATATATATTCAAATTATCTTTTTGTAGTTCCACCTTAACTTCCATAGAGGAAAAATATTTTCTGTGGCTCAGGGTTCAACAGTTGTTTATCTGAATCAATTTAAAGGGCACAGTGAGGCAAAGATGCATTACTACACTTGTTGATAACATTACAGTGTCTTATAGGGGATTAAATTTCAAAGGGAATGACCTCTGAAGGTTAACCTACAAAAATTAGTGGAAAAGATGCAACTGAATCAATACATTGATGCGAGAAGTACAAATTTAGATATTGTCACTGCACTTAATTTTCTCTTTGAAGTTACCAGAAATTTTATGACTATGAAGGTACAAGTATTAAATCAGCCAAGCTTTGAAAGTGCTCTTTTTTTACAGTAAGTTTTCTTTTGCTGTTCAATTCCGATTTTACCAAAAAAACTCTTCTACCTACAGCTGTCTTTCCTGGAAGTACTGTTTCACTTCTCATATCTTCTGACCAATTTTTTTACTCCATTTTTTTATCCTCACCTATTTAGTCTTCAGAACTTTTTCCATAGAATACTCTGGATTAAATGGTTTCTCTGCAAACCACAGCATTATGATTGTATTTTCCATTGAACTGCCTCATTAGACAGATTGGTCTGGTGTGCTAAAGCTAAACTCTTGAGGTTTCTTACTCATTTAGGAAAGATGTTCCTTTAAAAAAAAAAAAAGCTAGCTGATTTTGCAGGTTTGTAGGTGATTCAGTTGGTTCCTTCTCCCACACCATCCCCAGCATCTGGTTCTTGTTGGCATGTAACTTGATAGTTTTTTGGGGTAACAGTTGAATGAACTGTAGCTGTAACCTAGGATAAACAGGTCATTGGCCAAAATTATACAGGCGTTTCAGCTGTTAACCAAGAGCTTATCCAGTTTTTTCCTCCGTCTGGTTGGATAAACAGCTAGAATGTCATTCATGCTTTTTCCTTTAAAAAAATGTGCTGAGTAAATGAAAAGGACATCTGCCTGTTAAGCACAGATGGGAAATACTTGCTAAGAGGTGGGTTTGATGGGTAGTGTGTCTGAGTAATTATGTATAGACTTTTATTTTTAGTCTTTGTTTTCAGAGTTCCTCTTCTGAAATACTCTATATGCTTGTCACCATCTTCACCATAGCTTGGCTAGCAATCAAGGATCATTCTTTATGAAATGATGATTACCTAGGGAGAAAGAGCAGCTTCTCAGAAGTCTGTCTCCTAAGCATATAGCATCTCTGCTTGTGTTACATAGTGCATAGTTGATTCTTATTTCAAAGTTGAGTTGAAGCCATGGCATAATTATTACTTTACGGACATGTCCTTAGTGATTAGTTTGGGATTCTTCACTTTGTGTCTTACCTGTGCAAAATCAGAACAACGTACTTGAACACAATTCATTCTTTTTCTTTGCATGTTTATAAAAGGTATCAAACTGACTGCTATAGAAAATAATTTCAGTGATGTGTCTCTATCAGGTACATAAGTTGATACCTTCATAGGCTGAGAATTATAGAATCATTTGGGCTGGAAGGGACCTTTAGAGGTCGTCTAGTCCAGCTCCCCTGCGGTGAGCAGGGACATCTCCAACTAGATAAGGTTGCTCAGAGCCCCATCCAACCTGACCTTGAATGCCTCCAGGGATGGGGCTTCCACCACCTCTCTGGGCAACCTGTTCCAGTGCTTCACCACCCTCATTGTAAAAAATTTTTTCCTTATGTCTAGTCTAAATCTACCCTCTTTTAGTTTAAAACCATTACTCCTTGTCCTGTCACAGCAGACCCTGCTAAAAAGTCTGTCCCCATCTCTCATATAGGCCCTCTTCAAGTTTGGAAGGCCGCAATGAGGTCACCTCGAAACCTCCTCTTCTCCAGGCTGAACAACCCCAACTCTCTCAGCCTGTCTTCATAGGAGAGGTGCTCCAGCCCTCGGATCATTTTCGTTGCCCTCCTCTGGACCTTCTCCAACAGGTCCATGTCTTTCCTGTGCTGAGGGCTGCAGAGCTGGATGCAATACTCCAGGTGGGGTCTCACCAGAGCGGAGTAGAGGGGCAGAATTACCTCCTTGACCTGCTGGTCACGCTTCTCTTGATGCAGCCCAGGATGCGGTTGGCCTTCCGGGCTGCAAGTGCATGTTGCTGACTCATGTCTAGCCT
>NW_009604164.1:0-20514 GCF_000690535.1 Cariama cristata
ATTCTATGATTCATGCTATGATTCTGTTCTGGAGGTTTTGGAAACCTCATTGCCTTCAGCCTTCCGCACTGTACCAACTGAACGATGATCACACTCTACCTTACTGTAGTCACTTTGGAAACACACACCAGATGAGGCAAACAGGGCAGGTTCCTCTAGGGCTTTTGACCCAGTTCTCAACATAATTCCTCCAATTCAACTTCTAGTTGTCTTTGCTACAAGACGTAATGACAACTTTCTCTCTTCATAAAGAAGGCTGAATGGCTGGTGGAGCTCATGTAAATGTGTTAGGCAGGCGAAGAGAAACTTAAACTTAACAAATTTATGTACCTTTTTAACAAAACAGACACTCAAGGGACTCAAATGTTCAAAACAGCAGAATGATGTCTTATTTCTACCTAGCATTAGCCACTCAGGTGAAAATTATCTATTACCAACAGATAAAAAGGGAGAACTGAAAAAATATACCATGAAAACCTGCACATACATAAAAAAGTTGTATTTTCCAAGATTTAATTTATGGAATAAATATTGATTATGGTATCTAATTTGTATCTAATTTAATTTTTTTTAATCCATTAAATTGTCTGGAGTTGCAATTTTTATGTTCAACCCTTTAAGCAATTTATCAGATCCTAGCAATCAGGTTGAAGAGGGAGAAATAATTGGTTAGGCACTATCAGTTCTGTCCATAGTACTTTATAAACCACAGTGGGGGAATATTTCTGATCAGCTAAAACCAAAACCTTTAAAGTTTGTTTAGAAGTTGGTCAGACTTGATTTGAGTCCATCAACAGTCATGCTTTTACAATATTCAGTTCCTTTTGAGCTATGCCACCCTTTAGCTTTCACTAATAATATGGCCTCTCCCAGTAAGTGGTGTTTGTGATTTTAACACTAAGAAAAGGTAAGCTCTAAGTACTGCTAGGAGGTTACCCTATATAATTACACAACTTTAAAAATTTATCATATTATGGCTCATATAAAAGGATATTTAAAAATATAAGCCCTTTCAGGATCTGACAGCATTCCAAATTTTACTAATTCTCTTCTTGTTGCCAATTATTTTTCAGATAAAAATGGGAGCTGTTTCTGCATCATGTTTATGATGGAACACATTCACAAACAGAGAGGTTTTGTAGCATTTCCTTTAGAACATCTCACTTTGTTTTCAACTGATTGTCTCGCAGGTTGTTTTTGTTTTTCATAGCCTGTACCCCCAAACGCACAACATTGTGTCCCCAGTTGATGCGTGGTTGCTCTGATTTTTCATCATCTACATTGCCCCAAAGGAATACAGCTATTCTGGCAGTTCCCAAATAGAAATACAGCCTTTGATGTAGCTGTAGTGTTTGATCCAATGGTTGCTTTGAAGATCAAGACCAAAGCCTTAGATGATACCAAAAACTGACTGGGAGCCAGCGGAGAGAACCAAGTGCTGATCTGACATACAAAGAGCTGCCTAAACCATGCTGAAATGGGACAACTACCCTCCGTATCATCTAATGCTCATCAACAGCCTTCAAATCCAAACACAGAAAGCATCATTTCCACTGAAGGAAGGATCTTGCAAGCTAAGAAGGGAAAGGTTGCCTTTCAATCACATTCCTAAGATGGGTGCAGTGGCATTTAAGGTTAACCTTCATGAACTATGACCAGGTCATGCAAGCTTTCCTGCTGTTGTCATCTACCCTTTGTCATCTGCATCAACATTGAACATTAATTCTAATAGGTGACATACACATCTGTTCCACAATTGGTTTTGCCACTTCTCCTAGGCTTGTTTCTTCTTATGGATAAGTAGGAAGTGGTACACAAAAAGGTGGGAAGAGCAGAGAACAGGTTGTTCCTGCAGGACTTTTTGTTCTCTTGGTCTGAAGCACAGAGATGCATTCAAGGCACACCACAAAAAGGAGATGATGTGGACACAAACAGGGTCAACTCTTTCAGAAGGACTGGCCAAGTTCCATGGGTCTGGCCAGAAAGGTTGGTAACCAAAAACTGGAGAAACCCAAGGTTGCAGGTTAGTCAGAGAGACACAGTCTTTGCACTAAGATGATCTGACTGATCTTCAGGCTCTGGGAGTAGTTAGCCATAGGTCCTGTTTTTTACACCCCTTTATAGAATATCATTCCTGGTTTGCAGTAGAAGGGACAGATAACTCGTAGCTTCATCTTCAAATCATTCACCCTTCCCAATCGCTAGCAGTCACACCAAGGTTCAATTTCATCCATTCATTCTTTATTTCTTCTTAAGCAATCTGATATCTTAAATAACACAATTAGCCTAGTTTAGCCAGTAGACTCTTGCTTTTACCAGTGGTCTCAAATAATGTACACGAAAAGACTTAATTTTCTTTCTTGGCATTCCTAAATGGCCCACATTTGATGGTCAGTGAATGGGTAAGCCAGTGTTCCAAACTAGCACACACTGATGCATATATACTGACATTCAAATCTTTACTGTGTAACTACAGCAAAGTAACTTGTGCTGGAGATGACCCCTGACACAAGCACAGTTCAGAACCACTGAAAACACAAAAATTGTAGAAATTTCCACACATTTACTTCTGTTTTTTTTTTTATATTAGTAAAGCTTCTGCCGTTTTCATAGTAGTAAGTATATGTTTTATTTGTAGACTTGATCTCTACAAAGTACTTATAGCCCATACCAGAATCAAGAGCAACATAATGAATGCATATAGAGGAAGATAATACAATTTGGTAAATTCACAATTACAAACTCATTTACCTAAAAATGAAATGCTGAGAACTTCTAAATCTACTCAAAGACTTCCTTTTTAAAATGTATTTGCTCTTATCTGCATTTGAATTATAATGGGTATGTCTCACAACTAGACCTTATACTTTTCATTTTCCTATTTGCTCTTATAAGACCCATGTGGAATACTTACTGTAAAGACAAAATTCTTCACGTTGTTACTAGCCACAATTATCGATGTGATTTTAACAAAAGGGCAGACTAATATAATTCTAGTGGGAAAAGTCAGGATAAAACTATACTGTTAAGTTAAATATAATTCATGTTACAGACATGAAAATACAACTTAAAAGAAACTAAGTTCCTAGGTGTGTAGCACCGGAAGCAAAATACGCACTGGAATATATGGAATTTTGACAAGCAGAAGGGTTTAACCTATGGCACATACTTTTGATTTTAGATTGCTTGTACACAGGTTTCACAGGGGTGCAAGCTAACAGTTCCAATGTAATGAAATATGGGCATGAGCATACGGTTGGTTTATTTGCCATAACAGATTAAACCTAGGATCTTAGTACCATAAACAAAGTCTCTGGCATTTGAGTTAACCGAGTAGTAGCCTCACCTCTGGCAAAGTATAAAGGTTCCCACGCCTGGCATGCCAGCGGCTAGACAGAGATGCTACCGTGCACACTAAATCCCTGCCTGAAACAAAATCGATCTGAAGCATTTAATAATGCAAAGGCTTTAAACCAGAAAAGTCTAAAAAATTTTTATTTTGAAATCTTTCTAATGCTAGGTTGTCAGGGATCATTTTGCTTGCAAGAGAGTAAGTAATACAGGAAAAAAAAAAGGGGGTTATTTGCTGTGCCTTGTAAGAAGAAATGAGTTAAAAAGCCTGGGAGAATTAAACATGACAACAAACGTCTCCGAGAGTGTAAGGTCCTCTCAAAAAAACCCCAGAAAACCACAATGCAGAACACTGATTTTAAGCTTATATTCTCCACATGTAATCCTTGGACTGTCTCTTTACATTCCCTCTTCCTCTCCACTTTCAGGCTCACCACAGCCATGGCTGTCAGCTCAAATACAGAAAGTAACTCTCCAAAGTAGTCTCTGTGTTCAAACATTTCAACACATCAATCTTCTCCAGGGAACCTCAGCCTACGTCCACAGAGACGGTGCCTACACAAGAGAATTTTCTATTGCTTTCTGGCACCTTTGAACAAGCCTGAAGGACCTCCATCCTCTGCCGTGACACAGCAGAGGTGTCCCACCACCACCACTGCTCCCAGTCGAGACTGCGAGCAGAGACCACTCCTTGCTTAGTGACGTGTACTTTACAAGAGTGAACAGACCAACAGCAGCACTGATGTGGAATAATCAGAAGGGAAACCTTGTAAGGCACGTAATTCTGTAAACTGGGTAGTTCTGCCCTTTTTCTCGAAACAACGGATTTGTATTCAGTACACATCACTGGCATTAAGTGCTTGTCTTACGACAAGGCTTTCATGTTTTCACTGCGCTGCTGAAGTCACGTACTCTAAATGCTTGTACAGAACACACATTTACAGGGAGAAAAATACGAATCAAATTAATTCCTCATGGTGAAAGATATTTTAACTGCTACTGGTGCTTGTATGTACAGAACTGATGAAAAGAAACCCAGAAGTAGCATTGCTGCTCACCGCATTGACTTGCTTGCTGGGAGAACAAGACCTTGTCTGCCTTCCTTCAGGATCTAGTTAGCAGCAGCAACGGATTCACATTTAGTCAAACATGCAAACAAGTAACCAGTAAATCGGAAAGCACCTGACTGATGCTGCATGCTTGCGGGGTCATTTATTATTGATTTTTTTTGTTGTTGTCGAATCCACCTTCCCAAGCCATGAATCCCTTTCTACAAAATTTTGCAAAAGACAACTCCTGGCTCAAAGAGTGTAAGGGTTAAGTAGAAGACACGAGAGAACAGATGAATACAGCCTGATGAAGGACAAGGAAACAAGCTGCCTGGGGAAGATGATGAGCAATGGCCATGACACAGCAAGAGACCTGCCCTCTCGTATTGCCATAGGCATTGCTGCAAAGGGGATCCTGGATGAAGAAACTGAAAAAGTTTGAGGTAGACTGGCAGCCATCCACCAGCAGACAGAAAATCGTAATATCCCTTGGTAACAATTTTATCTACATGAACAAATAGGAAAGGCATGTCTTAGAAATGCCAAGCAGGAAGAACAAGAAAGACTTATATGAGACAAGATCTTTTAGACCAACTAATTGAAAGAAACACTATTTTTCAAGTCTAAAATAATGTACAGCAACTTCAAAGTAAAAAAAACCCAAACAAACCAAACAAATGAAGAATAATTGCTGAGAGTTGGTGTTAGTCGGGGAATTGAGATAAAACGTGCCATATCGCGTGCGATAGGGTTGTGGAATGCTAGTATAGAGAGAAGCTACAGAAGAGCTCTCTTCAGGAGAGAGTGAGCACATGATTTGTCATGTGTGGAAAATGAAGGGACAAAAGGAGGTTTAAGAAGGATTTAGATAAGCACCAGAAAATGACCACAGTAAATACTAAGGCATAGACTAAAGTGAGAGATCGTGGTGATACCCACAGTGACTGTGAAAGTAGATAGCAAAGAAGGTTGAACTTTTTTCTTGAGATTTGCCTAATCCGTGAAACGTCAGCTAAGATTTTAATTTGGACAGAAAGGTAGAGCTGGAGTAGAGAGACTGAGATAAGATTCATTAGTACAGACATGAATTTGTATTCACGGACAGGATTTCTCCACAGATAAGAGACGGAAAAAAGCAAAAGGCAGAGCTGTGCAAAACACTGTCATAGAAGGAGGCTGAAGACTATGAGATTCCTGAAATTATGAAGGAGGAACCACTAGAGAAGACAGAACAGAGGGTGGTCAGGTCTGTAACCCCCCTAAAAATTGGAGCAGATATGGAAAGGCCAAGTGGGCAACCAACAAGCGAGAGGAAGGCTGATTAACGTCAGGGCTCTCAGAGAAGAGGAGCTGTGTAAGAGGGAAATCAGAGAGGAGTTGCTAAAGAACAAGATGGATGATGTCTATTGAGTAGAACTGAAATATATCTGCATTGCAAATGAACAGAAGGGCACAAAAAAACATGGCAGCTTGAAAAGTATGAAAGGCCAGTGTGGAAGTGGGAATCAAAGAAGAACAAGGAAGAACCGTAAGGCAAAAGTGAGAGGGCCAAAGAGAGGAAGGTTATCGAGAGAAGATCTGATGGAGATGAGAGAGTGATGACAAAGGGAACCATGGTGAAGAGAAGAGCAGACTGAAGCTAATTAAAAAATGGGAAAGAGAAGGAAAGGGGAAGAGTCAGAAGGCATGAGAATAGCACTGGAGCCGTTTGAGAAGGAGGTAGAAAAATAGCAAAGAGGCAGAAGAGCTTGCAGCAGGTACAGAGGAATTAAATCAACAACAGCAAACACAACTAGAACGTGTGGCTTAATACCCGAAGGCACCTCTTCACACGGCAAGTGGCAAAGCCAGGAACGTTTCGCCAAAGAATACAGGAGGTGTTAAGAGTTTACATGGGCTCAAAAAGTAGGTAGGTAACAGTTATAAAAATCTGTCAAGGGATAGGAAGTACAGCAGTGCTGTGCCTTTGCCCCTGAAAGTCCCTGAGCTGCAGATCTCTTGTGCCAGGGAGCGTAACAAGATTACAGCTTGAAAACCACTCTGCAGGTACGACTGCAGATTCTCCTGCAAAGCAACTAGAAAGAACTGTTAGGTCTGACAGGGAGAAGGGAAGAAGGTCGCCCTCCTTTCAATATGTAGCCATTTATGGAAGCAATTTTTTCCCACTGCTATACTGTTTTCTATCAGTCTTTTAGGGCTTCTCGTACAAATATTGCAGTTTATTAAATTCATCTGGTGAAGACGACTACCATCTTATTCTCAGCACAGAAACAAAATGTTTCAAACAACGCAGTGAGGGGAAAATTGAAAGCTGAGCCAACTTTCCATCAAAAGCCTAAGCCTGTGCCTAATTACATTCGTGTAATGTATCAGTGGTGATCATATGCAATGGCTCACGGAGGAACTCACACTGTACTACCTCAAGTAGTACTGCTGCCAAAATGTTTTACCCTATTTCCAGTGACTGAGTAACACCTTTTGGTTTTAGGCATTGAAATACAAGTGGTATACAAATACTACGAGTAGAAGACCTGTAGGTGTAATTAGCATATTATAGATTTCTAACGGACTTCTTGCTGCTCTCTTCAAGTCCACACTTGCAGCAAATCAGTCTCAAAGATGTCGTAAGCATTGAAGCATTTACAAATTTTAACCTAAGAAATTGCAATTTTCAGCTAAGGATGTATTATACCTTACAGTTGTTCATTCGCTTGCCTGTTCATTTCAACAACACCTGAAAAATCTTTATACAGCATAAATAATGTATTATACCCATAATAACAGGACATAGTACACTGTATGATTGATTACCTTGGCATTTAGCTCCTGTGGGAACAGCTTTGGTGAAACATCGCTCTATTTGACTCCCTGAAAATTATATTTTGGTAAAACTTAGGAATGGCTAGACATAATGTTATTAACATTGCACAAGCAGGTACAAACTTGAACTTTTCATACAGTACCAAAACAATGCTATTTTCCATCTGTTTCTTGAGGAATTAGAGATAGCAAAGTCAGGGTATATCAATTTAAATCAGTGATTTGAATCACTGATTATAATCCTGATTAAAATCAGCAAACTTTTAATTCACATAGTGGTTTATACAAGTAATCACTGCTATTTTTGTTTTTATTTCAGTATTCTGAGGCGCGGTTGCTTTACACGGGACTTCACACAAAATTTGGTACTATTTTACGCTAACTACTTAAAGTCCCAATTTTTCCTTTTCCATTTTTCTCTTCCATAATGACATTAGCAAATGATAACAGAGCCATCACTTATTTGCCAAGTGATTACTATTCATTTTTTAATCACGGTTAGTGTCAAGTTGACTCTTATTCCATCTGAAATTGAAACAGATTTCAACCAGAATTTTCATTATTTTGTAAAACATACATCTTATATATATTATTTGAAAGTTACTAATTAATAGTTTAAGTAGAACCATCTTAAATAGGGCAGATACATGGAAGAAAAATTAAGTTAATCCAAGCAGGTGCTGTATTGTGAATTTAATATTTATGAAGGTATACATTCTCCATTGGTAACAAAATTTACTACTTCAGGGCATCCTATCTTATGAGATTTTGGTATGGCTAACAGCCTCAAACCTAGTTTATATTCACAGACTGAAAGACGATGGTAAGAATAAACAAAGATAACCAGTTCCTCAAATTCTAATATGTTTTTCAACCTTTAACTGCACATTGAATTGAAATTATCTAATACATCTAAATCAAGAAAATAGTATTTCAGAACCAGGAAAGGATGCAACTTGTTATGGAAACACAGTTAACTTTCCCAGTTAATGATTGTTCTCTAAATAACATCACTATCTGAAAATTTATCAGCAACTTTATTTCTTGAATTGTTTATTTTTAGATTATTCTAGTAATTTTTTTCATAGATCATTCCTTAATACCTTCATTTTACCTACCATTTTTACGTTCTCAAAAAGAAAGTAACATATCTAACAAATTAAAATATGTGTTTAAATAACTGGTTTGGTCTTTTTACTGAGCTGTTGATTTTTATCTACCACATTATTAATAATTATGAGATCCTGTTCCCACCTGCCTTCCTCCAAATACTTGCAACATACATACAAAACGTCAAGGAAAGGGAGAACAAGAAGGATAAATGTTATTCTCATTGATTTAAAAATAAATCATAGCACGCTTAGAAAGCTGTCAGGAAAAGTAATTTTAGCCTAACTTTACTGCTCATTATGAACCCCAGTGCAAATAGTTGATTTGCTCTACTGACTTTTTGGCATTACACAATCTGCTTGCAATTATGATTTGCCATACATTAGTAAATACTGGAAACAGAAATAGCAAACTGAAAACAAGATCTACTGGTTTGAGTGCAGACATATTGCTAGCTTTCATTAGCTCATTGGCTACAACCGATATAAAGGCATAAGCTTTTATTCCCCTAATAGACCTCTACCAGCAACAGAATTTACTACAGCTCCATGAAATGCTTTCTCTATAGGTCACCTTGACGAAAAGCAGTGTCTTCACCACAAATTAAAATAAATACGCCAAATAAAACATAAGCCTGACACTATGTAATATTCATGAGAGTTACTCTTTAAAGTTTAAGCTCTAACTCTGCATTATATCATCAATATCCAGTACCTTTGCTTGTTTTAAATTAATAAAATTAATTCATTCCAGATTTCAGATTTGCCGTAAGGAGCTCAAAGACATGGACTTGCTGAACTTCTGTAACAATAACTTCTTGAGACTGACAGCAACGGGGTGACTGGTTAATCTCGCTACCCCAATCATTTCAGTACCCACAAACACTGTTAAGTGCCCTCTGACAGAGGAAAAAAACCCAGTGAATGGTCATGTTCCAAAATTCCCAAAACTGTCTCTCTCACCTTCCTAGCTGTGATATCTCCAATCCTGACACAGAAGCCTCTCTGATACATGCTGCAGGGCAACCGTGTCAACAGAAAACAAAGACTTCCAGAAAAACCGGGCTGGTGGCCATCAACTCCATGCCCCTCGCTAGTGAAGAAGGTTCAATTCCATCATTCCTGCCTTTGGTTTTGAAGCTTTCAGTAATGAGGATCCCACAGTCTCCTCACAAATTTATTCCGGTATTTAGATAATCTCACCATTGGAACATATTTCTAGAGTCTATACTGAATTTCCCTGTTACAAACCTGTTACTGGTTGCACCAGTCTGAGAACAGATTGCTCATTTATTTTTAAAATATTTGACCTATTTCCTCAATTTATCTTCTCTCAATCACGCCAACTATCGTACAGTTCACCAGCCTGGACAGAGGTTTGAAGAACACTTTTTTGGCCTGCTGAAAACTGAGACGCAGAGGTATTGCTTGTCCTGCTCAAGGACAAAAAGACTCTGTAAGCCTACGTTCTGAATGGGTCACCAGTTAAAAAGAAAACCCACATCTGTTGGCTGGTCTGGCATCCAAGTTGCAAACAAGTCCAATTGACCAGTCCAACAAGAAATGCTCATGTTTTCATGTATGAGGAGGAACATAGGACCTGGAGAAGGAGAAACAATCCAAATGTAGGAGCAGAGGGTGGGAGAGGAACAGGGACACCAAGCAGTGACCCCGCAGAGGTCCACACCAGTCACCCGCTGCTGCTGGGGTCCCCTGCTCCAGGCAGCACTGGCCACCCCCACCAGTCTTTGCAGAGCACCGTAAGTCTTCACACAGCATAAACTACATAAAACTCAAAATAAATAATGCAGGAAGCTCCACATTGCTTGTTTTCAAATCATACAGTTAGACCTTTAACAAAACCTTCACAGTAGGTTTGGTTTTTGTGCCATACACTTGAATTTGGAAACTGCGAGCAGACCTGGGATGCAGGCTACCATGAGGTTCTGGTGGTCTTGGCTATATCCCACCGCTGGAACACCCCAACTCACAGGCACATGCCTTCGGGTGCTAAGCTGTGCACCTCCAGCAAGCTACTGAAGCACACACGCCATTTACTGCATCTCTGAGGTCCCTGTGGGATTCCAACAATAATCCACACAATGCATCAGACTGTAGGATGACACTTCAACCCGTAACTTTTGGTTTTGAGGTAAATCACTACTTCTCAAGGAAAAAAAAAAAAATCCCAACCAAATTCAGATTGATAGAAGTGTTTTACCACTGGCAGAAATAAATGCTTAAAAATCTTTCCTAAATTGCTGAAGGGACACACAGGATGCCCTGTGGCCATATTAGTACCTCCCAGAGATGCATCCTCAAGATTTATTTGGGTCTGAGAACCTACAAAGCCACATAAAGGATCAATTAGCAATCACTGGCATTTACCATTTCAATTTTGAAAAAAATCCAAAGGCAGCAACCTTAACATATCCCCATACATAAAAATGATATTCAATTGCTACTTTGTCTACTACCTGTCATTCAATGATTTAGATTTACATAATTCTTCAATTCTTGACCTAATACTTACAATGATAGATGAGCACCAATCCTTTTTTTTTTTTCTTGGAAACATTTTGCATCTGTTATGTTAAACAAAGTCAAACAAACAAAAGAACTGTGATTTTGAAACAACGATAAACATTATTATCATTTTAGAGACATAGCAGTATTTCTCTGTCTGAGAAACGGTGGGTCCTAAGTGCACGGTCTTCTTTACATAAGTCACATATCTTTGCAAGAGGAGCATTTTATCCTGAAAATAGTATTTTTGCTTTCTTCAGGACTACTACTCTTTGGAACTGACAAGTTTAGGATTTCAGCTTTATGGACTCACTAAAATGATTTCTGTCCCAGTACAGCCACCTGATTATAAAATCCAGTTGTCATTTGATTGCATCCACAAAGCTATCTCCTCACGCATGTAACTTAAATGGGTTACGCTTCCTTTTTAAGTTCTTGCAGTTTCACAAAATTTTGAGGATAAAATTTAATGACCTATTGAAAATAAATAAATCATTTGTTATATCACATTCAACTTGGCACACAATATTAGCACAGAGAACATTTGCTAGAGGTACTGTTAAGTGAAAATCCTTGTTACATTATGCATGACTTCCCAAAGCACTGAGTACATAATATCCAGCATGAAATTCCATCAGAATATGTAACTAAATTTAGAAAGAAGCACATTCAGACCTGTGATCAGCATTCTGACATCTCCAGTTATGAGTTTTAATTAAACTTGCTTTTTGTATTAAGTCTATTTTTATTAAATAGGCACAGAATCATGTTTTATACATTATGCATGACTAAAAAGAGATAAAAAAGTTATTTGTAAATGCCTTTTCTTAAAGGGACTTCATAATTCAAGTTACTGTTCCATAACTTCTCGTCACAGTTGTGATGAAGAGGCACCACTGCCGACCATAACTGACCTCTTTGAGGGCTTCAGCCACCTCGCTGGCAATCCGTTCCAGCACCCCAAATACTACTGCCTGTGACAACAGGCTGATAAATGAGACCACTGGGCGATACAAGGCATGGATTACTTTTTTGTCAGGAAGTAAATTACCAAAAAATAAAAGCAAAGAGATTCTTGGACATCCCTAATGCATCAGACTGACACTTGGATTCCACAATTCCTGTCGTTTGGTATTGAGGATCTCTCACCACTAAGCAGGTGAGGTCTCACTTTCTCTGTATTGTTCCATGTGATACATCACGTTTAAAGAATCTTCCTAACTCCCTACTCTCACAGATAAGAAACACAAAGATACACCTAGATGAAGCTCAGAAGGCTGAAGCCCTAACTGCCCCAAACATCTCCATTCTCTCAGAAGCTGTCTCTCCCAGAACAGAGACAGCAGAAGGGCATGGCAGCAGCCCTGTAAGCTATCAGTTTGCTGCCCTGCGTACAAAAGCCATGCAACCTTGATTCTGGATTATGCCATGGGTTTTGGGGTAATCCACAGCTGGTTTGCATTCATCTTGGCCACCTGCAAAGGCAGAAACTGCCAAGAGAAAGGTGGTTCCCCTCCAGTCGCAAGCAGAAGAAACCCTTTCAGCAGGCCAACCCCATCCCGTGTCCCCAGGTCTTCCTCACCGCATTTTCTCTGGCAAGCAATTCACCTTGTAGCCATGGAGGCCTCTCACTTAACCCATGAAAACCACGCAGTTCTGACTACGCGTGACCCCCTGCGTCAGCTTGCACACAGTCACACATTGGAAGTCCTTGTATCTCTGCTAGACAGGAGAAGCACCACCTGTTAATTCCAGGACTTCAGCCTTCTGAGCATGAAGGGTCCAACACCAACAAAACCCAGCAGCCCCCCTAAATATTCCACTCGCAAAATGAACAATTTCCAATGAGTCTCAAGCAAAGGAATTAAACTAGAATGACTTGCACACCAAATTACCAAAACCAAATAGTACTTCTCAAACAACAAGGGAAGCCCAGCTTAAAGGAATCAGTATTTCAAGCTTCAGGAAACCTGAGAATGATATACTGGCACTGTGACACAAAAGAGGGGTGGTTTTCTGGTTGGTTTGGGCTATTTTTTTACCATTACAATGCTTTTCTTCAAAGGTTACTCTTTTCTACATTTGCCAAGAAATAGTTCTTATTGATAGAGCCTAGTACTACAGCAGTCACCTTTCGACCTGGATAAATAGCTTTTCAGAAGAGTCCAAACCCAAATTCCTTGGAATCAGCACATTTATATTTACAAACTCTACATCACTTCCTCTTTGATATTAATCAAACGCACAAATATAGATTTACTGGCTAATCAGTATTAAGTAGAAGCTGAAAGTAACTCTCTCTTGGAAAAATGGCTTTATTGAAAGACCAGAAAGCTATTTTCCTGCCGGAGAGAAACCTATTTAGTATCCAAGAGAAGAAACTAACAACTTCTGATTTATCTGAGCAACTTCATCCCATTTCCTGAAAATCAGACAGTTAGAATGCAGCCCCTGTTAAAGTTTCAGTACTAATTCAGCACAAATTGTGCTTTAAACTGCCTTTTTCAAATCTCTGAAGTAATCTGTACTGCCTGAAAATTCTGATTTTACATGTGTATTTCCTCTTGCTTTTCAGACCAGTAGGTAGCCAGAGGTTGGGCATGGCCACGTACTGGTACAAAGAACTTCCAACACTTTTTGTGTGTATTGAGTTGTGCAAAGAAGCATTTTGCACAGATGACAGTCATAGACAAACAAAATATACAGCACTTATTACAAGCTTCCGAGAAGTCAAGATTTTGTGCAGAAAATAACATGAAAGATGAGTCTTTTCATAATATTTCTTGACTACATCATTCCTATAACAAACAGATTGTGTGCACATGCCGATGAAATGCTGCATATACATAAACAGCATAAGTAAGAGGAGGTAAAATGCTTTAAAGATGTGTGTGATATATTGAAAACTACCATCAAATAATTAGCATAAGATGACATTCAAATATTGGAAAGCTATTTTGCTTCTAGCTTTGCTGCTGTGCTTCACTGCTAAAATGTTGAATTCATTTTATCACAGACATGCAGTGTACTGCATTTTCAAGATCAACTAATTTCATTTTGCAAACGTGAAATACTTAGAATTTCAATCTAGAATTTTCTTGGAGAGAATTCTGGACAAGCAGTTTGTCAAATTTGTTCTTCTTTTCCTATTCCTCCTCACCTTTTTTAATCTATTCAGTGCTTTTGATATGGCTTGCATAACGCATGCTGCAGTCACTTTCGTTTTGTTAAAGAACACTTATTTGGAAATGAAGATGCACCAAATTATATTCCATAGGGTTTGGAAAGAATGCGAAGTGAACAACAATAAACCTCCTGCATGCTAAATAGAGCCACTGACTGCAAGACATACAAGAACTACTGCGCCAAAATGTTCTTGCTGCTGCTCCACTGACATCTCTGAATTTGAACAAATGTGGCTCATTAAGCCGAGGCAGAATAAAGACAAAACCAAAATGGAGATTTTCCAAAGTATGTCACTTGCAGGTACCTTATTTATGAATTTTATTTTCTTTCCAATATAGGTAGAATGGCAAGAACCAATGTATTGCATATGCTGTAATAAGTCTGAAGAGGTTTCAGCTCATCAGTCTTAAATCCCTGGTTTCTTCAAAAGGTGTAAAGGAGTTAAATAAATGGCCTAAACAGAATAATTCTATAGATGGGTAAAACTGCTATTTTAGAGGGAAAAAAAAAA
The DNA here is from genome assembly GCF_000690535.1 of Cariama cristata. NCBI lineage: Eukaryota > Metazoa > Chordata > Aves > Cariamiformes > Cariamidae > Cariama > Cariama cristata. Next base: position 14,553 of record NW_009604164.1, read on the forward strand.
AAGAGTCATCATGGCACCTTTATAAAAAATGTAGTTGAAAGCATTTAATTCTGTAAGCTTTCCGACACTAAGAGGATGCTGTCTTTTTTTTTTTTTAACTGAATGGTGATTTAAGTGCAGCAATAGCATTATCCTGCGTGAATGTTCAACTCCCTGTACCTTCCTGATATTTTGATTTAAAAATATATACAAATTTAACAATACAATTCATAAAGAAGAACATAATATACGCATTTTTCAGCAGGTCATACGCAATTTTGAGAGAGATTTAATGCTCATTATTTTTCTCACTTTTACAAACAAAGCATGAAAGAGGAATTGCTAGATGCACGTATGCACACACAGGCTGGGATTGTTAGGAATAATATGAAGTATTGGAGAGAGAGGGTCAAGCAAGGTACACATTGTTTTAAAAATCACAGCCTATGGACAGCATACTAGTCCCTCAGAGATGCCATACGGAAGCCTGACTCCCTCCTCCTCTGCACACTGACCAGAAGAATTTTCCAGATGTTAAAGGAAAATAACTGGCTAACAAGAAGTGTGCTGCAAGTATACTGAGCCCTTTCATGCTTTTGTAGTTTAATAAATGTTTTGCTAACCTCTCCAGAATTATCATTACTAATTTGCTTGTCCGTTTAATGAAAACAATGCATGTTGGTATATAACATTTTTAAGATTTCTGCATTGCTTTTAATTACCTGTTCTATTATTCTTTTCATTTCAACTAATTTGTTTAGTCTGTTAATAAGAGTGGTGATTTACTCCGTCATATATCAGCTATTTAGAGAACATTTGCATAGCCACACCAATTAGATGTTTTCCTATAGTCAGGAATTTATAATGTTTAATGCAAATACACAAAAGAAAATCCAGCAGGCTACACTGGAAGGGCTGAAAGACTGATTGTGTCCATGAATTCACACATAAGAACTAAAACTATGTTTATTATCCATTCTGAATCAGGTATGCTTATTTCACCAGGATCACTTCCAACCAGAGGTAAACATCATTTTTAACAAACAAGTTATCTTTTCATAGAACGCTTTCTGCTATTTGAAGCTGCCCAGAACCACAGTACGATGGGATTCCCCATGGTCCAATGCAGAAGAACATGCAGCCGCTTCAGTTACCTTCAGTCAATAGGTGAGCTTTTTCTCCACTACTGCACAGCCTAGCACTCCCATGGAGATAGCAACAATTTTACATCAGAAGGTTAGTTCAACATCTACCAACTCATTCTTCACTAAATGAACTGCCATCTCTCCATTAATCAACATTCACAAGATAAGTTATAGGCAGAAATCAGCCAATTTCCAGTTATGATTGGCTCAGGGGAAACAGGCGTATTTGCTTTAATCTGCTCTAAGTGAAAGCATAAAACGCAGTCACGTCTTCCAAAATCTGATGGTCACGTGCCCATGTTCTCCTAGACGAAGCTAATCCTGATTGCGTACATCCAAATGCTCTTAGTTTGTCATAACAAGAGCTTCTTGCAGCATTTCAGGATCTCAAAGATATTTTTGAGTGCTAAAATGGGCGTATCAACAATCAGATATGACACACAGGTGATAAAATCTCCAATCTAAAGAACTTCTAAAATCCACTCAAGACAAAGCACTTGTATTTTAGCATGTATCACAGTGGCAGGGCTACAGCCCGCAGGGAAGCCTAGAATTTAAATCCGTTTGCTCTGTGCCTATCCAAGTAGTGTTGTTTTGCCCGTAAAATTAAAAAAAAAATGTTATCTATGGTGTCCTACCTTTAATCCTAGCTTAGATGACGCTCAAAAGATGACTAAGCTCAATTGTTCTTAGCTAATTACCCAAATAAGTATAGGCTTTTAAAATAAATCCTAATTATAAATGTTAATTAGTAGAGTATGCAGTTATTCACAGTTACTTAAAAAATACTAGCAGGCATCTTTAGGATCAAACAAATTTGTCACAAGCTGTTTAAGCTTAGTACTTTTTTTTCTAAACACATAGGCCAGTTCCATAAAATAAAGGTGCCACTTTAATGGAAACAATATTTACACTGACTTGTTTAAAGAAAACAATTAGCTATATTCCTAGAAATCAACAAATGATGGACTACTTGCAAATGTGTTCAATTTACAAAAGAAATCACAAGGTCACTTTCTTCATTTCCGTGTCCTTACTGAGAGATGAGAAGAAAACCAGAAATTCAAATTACTAAATTCTTCTGGAACATCCGAGATAGGCTGTGCTTCCAACCATTTTCTCTTTGAAAGTACATTGTACAAACGAGACCTGTCCCCTTTCATTGTTCAAATGTTGGTGGCTGCACTCTAAGTCATCCCTATTACATGCTCTGTGATTTAAGACTCAAAAAGGCCCATTTAAAATAGAAAGATATTTTACTCTCTCTTAAGAAATCTTAATTCTTAGTCAGCCATAATGTGACCTAGTCAATTCACTGCTCAGATGGTGTTAGGTATGAGTTTCTCTGTTAGAAAATCCACTGTGTCTCACCGAAGAGGTACCTAAAAGACTCAGTTGATGTGGTATTTATTTATAATGTTGCAATACTGTAAGAAACATGCTATAGAGTAGGGTTTTTTTATGAAGTCCCCATTTAAGAAAAATAAATTAAAAACTGTTGCCAGCATGCAACTCTTTTAGTGCAGTTATGATTAATGTAACTGCCATAAGGACATATGCAAAAAGAAGTCTAATTTATTCAAAAAATATTCAGGACAACAGTTGGATAACTGGAGGCTACAAGCAATACCTTCAACTAAAAACATCTGCATCAAGCCACTTGCTTTACAACTCTGTTTTCTCTCTGTTTCCACAAAATGCTACTCTGTAGACCTGATGGTTTTGCATTCTTTTTGACTGGAGCTCAATTCAAATAGGCGAAGTCACAACAACTGAAGAAACAAATCTTTTCAGAGTGCTCAGGTTTTCAACATCGACAAGAAATCACCTACCAACATGCAAAAATAATCTAGGGATTAACCATTTCAGCTTTTTTCCTCATCTCATAATACATATAATGGGGAAAGAGAGAGATTAAGACACCTGCCCTGAGTATGGTTTCAAGTAATTGAGACTACAGAGGACAGAAAATCTGAGGCAACTGGTTATAATTTTTATTTAAACTCTCATACCACCCAAACAGTGAATATCACATCCAGAGCAAGAATATTTACAAGCAGTACCATGGCAGAAGTGCCACTACATCAACAAATATTTGCAAGGTATTTGAACGTAGACCATATGACAATATTTTATATATTGACATGTTTAAATTTCCTTTTCATTTGCCATCTTCAGTGTCATCTGGTTCACTGAACCTCTTCCCACAACAATTGTCCTTAGGTAAGTTCAGACAGTAGGAATTTCCCCTAAGACAGTAACAACTTCTAGAAATAAAAAGTAGAGAAAAATACTACAATGCAACCTTTTGACATCTTTACCATGTATTATTTAGAAACAGAAATTCAATTGCTTGAAAACAAAACCTAAGATAGCACCAAAAATTCAAGTAACGCAAGAGTGGAAAGGGCAGGCAACCACCTTGCTGCCATATACTAAAACACTTCCCAAAAATTCACACGAGAAACCTCAGATCCAGTATCAGCACCAAACCCCACAACTAGAAAATACCTCGGGAAGATTTTTCCTAGTTCCTGTGAAAGCCAGGAATTTGTAAAGGGACATTTTCAGAGCATGCTACACCTCTAATTACAGAGCAAAACAAAAAGAAACCCTCAACCCTAATGATCCAGAGGGAAAAAACAAATAAATAAAAAATCTGGTCACTGGTTCAATCCTGAGCCCAAGAGCAAAATGCACCCATGAGGTATCAAGAGACCTTAAACCATTCTCAGCGATACATTCCAACTTCAGCTTCCAAAGACAGCAGAAAGAAGTCACAAACAAAATTAACATTAAAGTGTATCATTATTATATTAAATATATTAATGTAAAAGCTATACAAACAACTTGCTTTTAATTGTAGCCCTAACTTAATGACCCGATCATAGAAGCCAAACCAATGTACCTCATCATGATTCCTTTAATGTAGTCTACTGATAGAGTTTTTGATAGCCTCTCTAGCCACTTGAGCATGGAAACAGATGTCACTGGTATGAATTATTTTAATTATTTTTAAGACCATTTTCATCTAATAAATCAACATTTTTGTTCAGTGACAGCTGTATTACTAGTATTAAGCTACTTTAAAATATTTTTTGTACAAGAAGAATGTATACTTAAAGACTTCTGATTTGAAAAAACCCAGCCTGCGACTGTCCAAACTAATACTTCGTATTGATTTCTGTAAAAATAAGGTCTACCATCACATGTACAAAAAATGGAAAACTACATTCAGGTGTTCTTTTTAAAAATGCATTTAAAGAGCTTCCATAAAGTCAGGACCTTAGCTCCAATGGCAGGTTAGGGCAGAATTTTTCATTTTAAATAACTTACAAAGCTACAAGAAGGGAGGTAACCAACAGATGAATAAACTTACAAAATTGATACGCAATGGCCAAAAAGAAAAAAATTCCAGATATTTCTCAAACAACCGGATATTGCCTGATCATTATGAAGAACACTCCTACGTGATCTGTCCCATTGCCTTTTAAAAAGCATTCCTAGAAGAGACGACTCCTGAGAATGCTTCACAAACCATGAGAAAGCACCACAAATTCAAACGGTATGACTTCTCTGCAGAACTTCAAAGAACCATCTTCCAAAGGAAGAGTCCAGAATGTTTCAGGCAAACCGGTCAAGGAGAAGTTATAGCCCACCACATCCTCTATCCTCTCCTTTAAACGTACTATGGAAGCTGCCCGTCCCTATCCAGAGCCGCCAGACTATTTGCTTCAAGCCTTGCAGCAGCATTTTCTACATCTTTGCAATTTAACTCTCCAAATGAGACTCTATTATGGCAGTTCAGTACCGTGGGTTTTTCTTTTTTGCTGGACTGAAGCTGTGATCTGCAAACTTTACTGCCATAACCCATGGAATAGTGCCATAAAAATGTTGGCAATCAGTTCATGAAAAGTTAAGAAGGCTATAGAATATTATACCTGGAAAGGATTTATTACATTTACAAAAACATTTCTTGTTTTCAAGAAGCCACCATAATCCATATCTGCATTTTTAATTGTAATCTACGCATATTTGAAAGTCAGTATTGCTTGTTGTCCAATAATTGACAAAGCTGTTGAAATTCTGATACCCACTACGTAACAACACAGCCTGGAAGACACCTTTGGAAATGCCTCTCAAGAGAAAGATGATGTTATCAGCAACCGACCCGGAGAGTAGTGGCAACATGGCCCAGCCTACAGTTACAAATCAGCTGGAAGAAATCCTTGCACTATCATCACACAATGTATGCATTGTAGTTTTTTAATTCCATCTTTACTTTTTTTCTCTTTTTAAAAGCCTTTCAGATAAGAGAGAGGAAGGTCTGTCAAACAAGCAACTAGCCTGACATTTGGAAAAACTGACTCAATTCTCTGCTCCAGCCCAAAGTCAGAAACAAAGCCTAAGGAATTCACCCAGTATCTCCCTCTGCTCTTTGCTTGCACATCTGAAGTAAACTCTGATCACAGACCGCTGTGAGGAAAAACACACTAAAAGATCAGGAGGCACTCAGTACTAGGGTCATAAGGTCTGCAAAATTTAGATAGGCTAAAATACTGGATAACAATTTATTAACCTATCTAGGTAGCACGCACAGGAATAGCATTTCAGAATTCAGAGCTAAATGACAGTTTAAAAATTCAGCCCCTGAAGACTTACATACTATTATTTTAAATGCAGCACACATTCACCAGCAACGAGTGTTCTAGAAATACCTTCAATTAGATCAAAGACAGACTCGCTGCGTTTAGCAGCAACTTACAGTGGGAAAGCTGTTCTAAGGCCAGTTTGTTAAATATGATGACAAATGAGAGCAGCCCTGAGGAGAAGGACTT
>NW_009604165.1:0-20135 GCF_000690535.1 Cariama cristata
GGGCACGGCCAGCCAGCCAGTTTTTCACTAGGCAAAGCGTGTGCCTGTCCAAGCCATGAGGTGCCAGTTTCTCCAGGAGAATGCCATGGGAGACAGTGTCAAAGGCCTTGCTGAAGTCCAGGTAGACCACATCCACAGCCTTTCCCTCATCCCCCAAGCGAGTCACCTGGTCATAGAAGGAGATCAGGTAAGTCAAGCAGGACTTGCCTTTCATGAACCCATGCTGGCTAGTCCTGATGCCCTGAGTGTCCTTCACATGCCTTGTGATCTCACTCAGGATGATTTGCTCCATCACCTTCTCTGGTACCGAGGTCAGGCTGACAGGCCTGTAGTTCCCTGGATCCTCCTTCCGGCCCTTCTTGTAGATGGGTGTCACATTGGCTAGCCTCCAGTCATCTGGGACCTCCCCGGTTAGCCAGGACTGCATGTTACGGGTCAGAAGAAACAAAAACAATTGTAGAGGAGGAATTATAAATCTGAATTTATAACCACATTCTAACCAATACAAGGAAAAATAAATGGGTCAGTAGAGAAACAACAACAAAACCTCCCAAAAGACAAGGGCCAAATCTTCAGCTAATGTAAACTGCAGGTTCATCCAAGTCAATGGATCTATGCCTGTGTACACCGTCGGAAAATACAGCTCTGGATCTCTGCTTCTACTAGGGGGGGCTATATAGTAAGCCTTCACATGACTGAGTTCTGTTCATAAATGAACGATTATGTTTAGCTAACTTTATACGTACAAGTTTCCTGTTTGTGACTTGAGTAACATCCATGAATAATTCATGATGGAAAATTACAGATTTATAGTGCTTTTCCATCATTTTACCACCAGGTTTGTACTCAGCACACTTGGATAGTATCACTTCTAGCGACTTAAGTCAGGCAAGGCAACATACTTCTCATGTAAGAAGTAATTATTTGGGTTACAGCTGATGTCTGCAATGCCTTTCTCACAAATGTGCTCCTGTTTGCTTGAATTTTGGCAATACAGTAAAGGACAAAAGACTGAGAATGAAGATGTGGATGCCAGACCCAGATGACTTTCATAAAACCTTTTGTGTGCAGAGATATTCAGCAAAGTACCTGTAGAGCCTTCAGTTGCAGCAGCAGTGCAGGCAGCTGTGAAGGAGACCGACGTGTGACCCTCTGCCCAGACATCTACCAGCCTTTATGGAAGTTGAAATAACAAAGCCTGGAGCCTGGTCAGAGTTTATGATCTCTTTGCTAAGTATGAAGAGACATGGCACGTCAGCAGCAGAGACCCAGGGGCAGATCTGCTGCTCCATCCCCACTGCTTATTACATTCCATTGACACATGGCAGCCATTAAATCTACTGTAGGTGCAATTTGATTCCCATGCAGTTCTGAGCATCATGAATACAACACATTATCACCTAAATTATCTGAGAGACATTTTTCACCTGCCCTGTCTTGCATTCAAGATCACCTATGACACAGGGCAAACCACAGCACTGCCCAGAGGGCTTCCTCTTTGCAAAAGAATCACTTATTTCACTCAACTACAGCAGACAACATGATTCTTAGTGCACAGGCTTTTAGACAAAATGCACAAGTGTTCTTCCTCCCTCTATAATTGCAGAGCATGCCATTCCTCTGGTATCCAGCACTTTTCTCTCTTTTGTACTGTTGCCACAGTGTATTCATAACCCCCATCTCTGGCTACAAAAAGTCAGTATGCTTATTCTGAATTTTCAACCGCAGCCATTTTGCTGCTTGTCTGTTGGCAAAAATCTAGATTTGCCAGTATGCTACATACCTTGAAACTGTCAATCTTTTGGTTGTTTGGTTCTTTTTTTCTTTTCTCTCTCCTAAGACATTGGCCTTTTCAGCAAAGGTCCAATTCTTCAAAATCAATTAGTAATTTTGGACTCTCCATTCTAGTGTTTCCCACATCAGCGACATCAATAGTACCTCATTTTCTGAAAGAGCTCAGTATTCAGTCTTAGAAAACTGGGCCTTCAGGATAACTGGACACTAATCCCAGGATAACTGGACACTAATCCTGAGTTCTTATTTTAACCCCTAACCCCTCAGCCACAAATCTCTTATTCAGAGAGAGAGAGAGAGAGAGAGAGAGAGAAACAAACTGAAGATTTGTTTCTTTAATGACATATTCATTTACTCATCAATGAAAAAAAAAGAGGTGAATCAAGACACAAGAGAAAAAATAAGTAGCAGCAATGAACCGTGAGTCAAACTTATACTGAGTCTCCAAGGAATGACTGGCTGGAATTGGGGCTCTACTAAATCTAATCCATCACAGATTGATGAAGAGCACCCTCATCATTGCCTACGGGAATTTTTCTGAAAGGATTTCAATCCAAAATTCAGGTTTGAGAAGGAGGAGGAAGTTGGTGAGTCATAAGGTTTTAATAAATCAACTTTGGCTGTGTATTTGCAGGATGATCTTACTTTCTCTTGCTTTGAATTAATGAAAGGAACTGAACTGTCCTTGACAACAGCCCATTAGGACTCTAAGATATACCTTTTCCACCTAAGATCTTTAAAAATTACCATCTATTTTGGATTATTTAGACAAATTAAACTAATGTAGACTATTCCTTTTTAAAAACAACCTGCAGAGCCTTTCTTATGTCTGGGTCTGTATACTGGAGAGCCTGGCACACCAAGCATCAGGAAAAGCAAGACTGTTTGCCTGAGTCTGACCTTCAAGGAAGAGCTGCTGATCAGCGATCACCATCCTTTCCCCCCACGTGCAAATGTTCCACAAGGTGAAGTATCAGAGAGGAAAACAGATGTCATGAAAGACACAGATATTAGAAAAATTCTGTGCAGTAGCCAGGAGGATTTTATCCCCAACAAATAGACCTGGGAAATCACCAACTGGTAGATCATCTCCACAAGAATTATAATTAGTAGGAAGCTGAGAGTGTGTTCAGAGCAGATGCTCTGAGTATTAATAGACAGACTCCTACTTGCAGCTGTCAAATTAGGACACAATGTGGAGGAAACAAGAATGCCCAGAAGAAAATCAGATGAGACCTTTTCAGAAAAGGGCAGGGTATGGAGAGCAAAGGGCCTATGAAGGAAACAGAAAATAGGGAGAAGTGGAAGACACACTGGAGCTGTTGCGAGAACAATGAAGGAATGAACTCTCTTCAAAATTTTCAAGAAGAAAATGATGGTGATTATCTGTGAAGGCACTATAACAGCTTATGGACCAAAACTCATGGTGAATAATAAACTCTTACAAATCTTCATGATTCTTTTTGAAGGACCTAGTCTCTCTCAGCTACCTTCATTAACATAGTTCTTCAAAAAGTTCATGCCAATGATAGATGTTCTCCTAAAGAAGCTTTAGGTTTATGCGAATCAGGTAAAGCACAATTAAAGGACCCCTACAACATTTTATTTGCATCTTAGTGTCAGAAGACCTTGACAAAATTAAATCTTCAGGTAAATACCATAGACCATACCAAGAACCTTTTTTGACTATGAACATCCTAAGTAGCAAACTCGATCTTTAAAACAAGTTCGGTTCATCCCCCGAAAATGTCTGGCTCAACAGATTAAAAAAACTTTATGCACAGAGGCATAAACCAGTTTCTCTTATTCAGAAAGCTATACTCAGAAGGAAGTTATTTTCAGGATCTGTTACATGTGTTATATTGTATATAAATAAAATCAGTTTCTTAGTTTCCATCACCTGATGCCTTTATAGTATTGAACTAGCAGAAGCCAAATAGAGCATTACGATGATTTCTAGACCTATAGATGGATGAAATGTCTACTGAGAAAGATCCATCATCCCTATTAAAGGGAGGAAATAGCAATCCATATCCTGTTCATCCACAATTCCCAAAAGAACTGAGCTCAGAAAATAAAATAAAGACCAAGTAGTCACTCAAGGCTCTATGCAAAATATAACATTTTAAATTTCCTTACTCCCTTGTTTTACTGTTTAGAAGAGAAAAATAGTGGAATCCTTGCATAAAATCAGAAAGGAAATAAAAATCAACACAAACAAACTAGATAAGTGGCTCTTCAATAGTTCACCTTGGCCTGGAAAAGAAATCTCACTTCATAACTTGTTATCATGATGGTTAAAGTAACTAAAACAAACTTAAAAGATGCCAAAACTCTGTGCCCTGTATAGAGGGGCAGAAACAGGCCATGACTCAAGGCTTTTCAAAACCCTTCCTCTGAATGTCTCCTCCCACTGGGTAGGATAAAAGGATGGTTGGATTGAAGTCACAGGACTATTAATTTTCCCAGTTATGCACATGGATAAGCACCTGAGTGAACTGAAACTTCACAATCTAGCATGGATGAAATCAGCTCAGATCATTATTTCTTGTCTATGAAATAGACATACCCTGTCTATTTCAGGTCCTGTAAAAGCTAAATTTACTCAAATAACAAAGGTGAACCTAACTTTCAAAAAAAGCTAAACTTATACAATACGTATATTTAGGAGACTTCTAATTCCAGTGCTGAGCAAGTCTAACCCACCTGTAAAACAGTAACTCTAACAGGACTATCTATGCATGTGGTTAGAAAAGGATTACAGTATTAAGCAATCTCATATAGGTTGGACAGAAATAGAACATTAAACAAATATATAGGTTTCATGTAAGAAACATGTCTTAGGAAATTGCAGGTTTCCTCTTTTTGTCTCTTTTTTTCTTGAAAATGGAATCAGATCCTCTGTCAGAGAGTCAGATGGGTTCCCAGGAACCTGCCTCCAGCCATCAGGGCCTTCCCAAACCAACAGACAGCAACTGCACAAGGATAGCGGCCTAATACCTCGGTGCCTTTGGGTGCATCCTTCCGCTCCCATGGGCCAGGGTAGTCATTCATCTCTTTGTTTTGCTCTCCTTCCCCAGGAGGTAAAAAGCCCGGTCTCCTCTTGGTCACTGTGACCAAGGCTGCCATCCGCCCATACTTCCTTGCCTTGCTGAAGTCAAAGAATACAATGTCCACTGCTCTTTCCTTGTCACTAAAGTTAAACATCTCAGCAAAAAATGGCAATCGAGGTGGTACAGCACAATTTCCTTCATATTTCATAATTTTCTGTTGCCCACAAGTATTGTTGTTCTCAAGCTTGGGGAAAAATGTCAGTATTCCAGCTTTCTTGGATGGTAATGTTCTTGACTTTTTTTTCTCATTTCCTTGTATTGCATTTTCTTTTTTACTATAAGCTAGTGTCTTCTCAGTATTTCACCTTTATTCTTGAACTTGTGTGGGGAGTTCCATTTTTAGATTAGGTGCTGAATGTCATCCCTCAGCTACACTTAAGATAACTCAAAGAAAGAACAGACAGGTCTGATTTAAAAGTGAAATGCTCAGGTTTGGAAAATAAAAACATAAAAAAAGTCTTCTAATATAAGACCACTACAGACCTTGAATAACTGGGAGCTCTTTCCATAAAGTGGAAGAAATGAAATAGGTAACATTTTAGTAAAAAAAAAAACCAAACTAAACCCCAAACTCTTTCTAGTCCGCAACATACACACTCTTCTCAGTACTAAGTGCAAAGAGCTCTGATTTTTTAAAATATTCATCTGTTATGAAATTCCAGAAGTTAATACTGACATTGTTCATCTGGATGTTTGAAAGCTGACTCTTAAGTAAAAATCCCTTAATGGTTGGAAGAGCTTATATCAATTTCAGAAGTTGTTGTGGAAATATGTAAAGTTCTCTCAGGGTTTAAGTACTTAATGGTAAATTCAAAGTACTGCCTCTTCACACTCCCAGGTGCGTAAATTTTGATTTGAATCTCTAAGCTCAAGGTTTTCCGGTCTTATGACAAACCCTAAATGTATGAAGTAAGTGTAATGTGTAGATCAGTATAGTGTTAGCATTTGCAGCTCTTCTGTTGCTACTAAAGCACTGCCCTTATAAATCATACTAATGCAGAGTCATCATTCCTCTAATTAATTGGCCTATTAAATAGGCCTACCCAGATTAAACAACCCAATATCCAATTTTGCCTCTCTACAATGAGGGAGAATATCTTGGTAATGCTAATACCAACACATGGCTGGCATCAGTCAGTGTCATGAAACTGAAAGGAAAAAAAAGTTTACTGAGGATACTGGAAAGCAGTTATGCAGAATCTCAGTTCAGTCCTTGTAACCATGCATGGTGATAGTCACCCAGGAGGTAAGAGCTGCATAAGCACCTCAGGCACCTTTGGGAATTTGGTCCTCAGCCCCTTGAACGACCCAGCACAAGGAATACTCCCTCTAGCAGTCCCTTCTTGAAAATAACAAGGACTGGGAGAAACACATTCAACCCATGACATTTTGGTCGACGGCAGGCTGAACATGAGCCGGCAGTGTGCCCAGGTGGCCAAGAAGGCCAACAGCATCCTGGCCTGTATCAGAAACAGTGTGGCCAGCAGGACTAGGGAAGTGATCATCCCTTTGTACTCTGCACTGGTGAGGCCGCACCTTGAATACTGTGTTCAGTTTTGGGCCCCTCACTACAAGAAGGACATTGAGCTACTGGAGCGCGTCCAGAGAAGGGCAACAAAGCTGGTGAAGGGCCTGGAGAAAAAGCCTTATGAGGAGCGGCTGAGGGAGCTGGGGTTGTTTAGTCTGGAGAAGAGGAGGCTGAGGGGAGACCTGATCGCCCTCTACAACTACCTGAAAGGAGGTTGTAGTGAGGTGGGGGTTGGTCTCTTCTCCCCGGTAATTAGCGATAGGACGAGAGGAAATGGTCTAAGTTGCGCCAGGGGAGGTTCAGGCTGGACATTAGAAAGAACTTCTTCACTGTTAGAGTCGTTAGGCATTGGAACAGGCTCCCTAGGGAGGTGGTGGAGTCATCGTCCCTGGAGATGTTCAAAAAACGTTTAGATGTGGCACTTCAAGACATGGTTTAGTGGACAGGGTGGCATCAGGTGTACGGTTGGACTTGATGATCTTTGAGGTCTCTTCCAACCATAATGATTCTATGATTCTATGATTCTATGATTTTTCCATTGCAGAAAAGCCTGCTATGATGTGAAGATCATTAAATAAAAAGAGAAGCAGAGAAGTAATGAGACAAAAGGAAAACTACTGGAGTCTTAAAGAAGACTCTGAGATAGCATGGGGAAAATTGCTTAGATAAGCCTAAACATGTCCCAGAATAGGCTAGAAATAAATAATATTTACGTCAGGAATCCATTCTTTTGCCTTTTTCTAAGTCAATAGGCTTGGGATTGATTTTGCTCATCTGTCTTTTATGTCTAACACAACTTGTTAGTAAACTCAAAATATATTTTGTATGGTGTATTTCAGACACAAAAAATACTCCAGAACTTTCCAGGCATCTTTCACACAGCTGCAAAAATTCAGCGTGCACATACTCGTCTGTGCAACCTTGCTCTCATGTCACTTAAGTAGAATTACTGACTTGCTTAAGGTTTGCAGAGTGGCAGAAAGTGGATACGTGAGTTCCAGACAAGACAGAAAAAGAAATACTACTGTCTGAGGGGTGACTACTGATGGTGCTTGGAGGGGGAAGAAAATTTTAAGACAAAGTTCTAAAAGATCTCAGGCTGTGGAGATGCAGATAATAACAGAACAAGTGCAGAAAGAGAAAGAAACAGAAGATAAGGAAACAACAGGCTGACAAACTCAGCTACAGCAAGTCTCTACTGTGTTTTGAAAATATATACAGACATACTTTCTCTTAAGTGAGAAAATATTTGACCACTACCACCCCACAAAGTGCTACTGAGATCATCAGACCTGGGGTAGAAGTAAGGTGATATTCTGAAACGCCTATGAAACCAGTGTATTGTGATTGATTTACTGATTGATTGATTGACTTACTTAGATTATATCACTGATCTTATTTCCATCACTGAACTCCAAAATCTACATGTCATGTTCAGATATCTAGATGGAAAGAAGTCTGTGAACCCAGAAAAAGACCTTGGCAGCAGGAGACAAAAGCATAACCACCAGCACAGAGCAAAACCAATCTATTGTATTTCTATGTGAAATGTACAAAAATGCATGGATCAGGGGATGAGTAATGTTTTTATTCTTCAGGTTTTTGTCTTGCCTTCTTCTAAGGAAGTGTCGTGTGGAACTTAATAAGGGTAAAACCAAAAAGATTCTACAGAAATTAAACAACTTCAATAAAAGTGGCTTTAGACATATTTGTGAGATTTTAACATAACTATTCTTTGGGCCACATGAGCACATATCAAGATACCAGACTGATTCAATCAGACAACTGTGCATTCACTGGGGAGTCAACACCAGCTACTCCATGGCATTCCCTCAAGGAAGCCATTCCAATTAGAAAACTGCTGGTCTAAGAGCAACTTTTCCTTTAACTGCCATAATAGGTTTGGCTCAAAGTCATCAGGGTTTACACCATTCCCAAACTTTTGCCTTTTAAAATCACGTCAATGTGAATCTTCAAATGAGATAGCGCTCTTCAGCAGAGTTAATGAACATTTAACCCTGCATGCCAACAAAAAGGCATGGCAGCTCTCTGTGGTCCTGCTTCCGTCTATCACCCAGGCCAGGCAGCCTCCCTGTGCATGTCTTGGGTCCTCTCCTTCCCTCATGCCAGAGTTTCTTAAGGTGGACAACACAGAGTGAGCACCTAGCTTATCCTCAGCTGCAAGAGCCCTGCCTTACCACAAAGTACCATCTATTATCCACGATGTTACTGTCGGCTCCATGGAATGTCGGCAGTAGGAATGCAGTTTGCTTCTGAAGTTTTTAAGAATCTTCTGAATCCTTAACAAAAGATTATTGTCTTTTCTAAACTTCTGGACTTCACATAGACATAAAATATATCCCCACTTTATATATAACTGTTGGCTTAATTAGAAAGCTGCCCTTTGCCTAACACAAAGAAAAATGGCATTTAAAGCACTTCTAGCTCATTTGGCTTTCTGTTGACTCATTAGCTGTACACACTTTTCACCTGTATTTTTCATTATTCACAGTAAGTCTATTTTTACAAGAGTACTTTGACAACTTTTTAACTGCAAATGCTTGCTGATTTTCTGGCAGTCCTCTGCAAATTTTTTAGCAGGATATGCCTCCCTGGCATGGTACCAGCAGAACTCAATGTTTGCTCTTCCAGCAGTTTAACTCAGTGTGTGAATATCTTGGGGGAGGGGGCTGTAATCTTTTAAATTATCCAGTCCTCAGCAGGTGTTGTTAATTGACGTTGACCTCAGTGGAGCAAAAACAAATAACATCATAGACTTTCCCCATCCTACCAGGACCCTGCTGTTATTACTGGTTAGCGGGTTTGATCACAAGGCCTTCTGCTGAGATACGATGTGTTCCGTGTGATTAAATCATTACTACACTCATATGGTTGTTACGCCCACAACTGATGACTTCTTGCTGCAACAGTCAAAGGGAGCCCAATTTCTACTGAATGCCTATTGGCTTTAGACTCGTAAACTCATTTAGGTCTAATATTATATCAACATATGATTCATCTGTATCCAAGCTAACTTCAAACACAAGTTAATGAACTTAACCAAAGCATCTGCCCTGACAAGCTTTCAGCAGATACTGTGAGAAAGCTTCCTAAATCACTATGGCCTTAATAAGCTTTGCCAGTTGACCTGGGAAGAGCAGGTCAATCACATTCTTTGCTTTTCTTGACCCTTCAGTGTGTTCACTTTGGTGGTCACAAAGGCATGTGGTCATACTCTCCTCTTGGTTTCCTTCAAGTAACGCCATTGACCATAACCTCTAGCTTGTGACCAGTCTAGAATTTGACCTTTCTCAACACAGAAAATGCAACACGCAACTTGTTCTACAAACGTAGCTCTTCTTTTGTTTAAAATACTGTCAACGTGTACACTGTTTTATCTATTCATAGATGAATATTATGGTTCTACTGCTTAATGCAAGAATACTAACACAGACATCTCAATCTCAAATTATGTGGATTAGCTGCTATTCCAAATTTGCCACAAGTTTCACAAAGAAATGAAAGGGTTAAGGAAAGGAACAAATAGCACTGTTTTAAATGACAGACTTAAACCAGTCTGGAGAACTGCATAAAAGCACACACATATTAGTCTGAATAGTGCTTATTTAAGATTAAGATTGTTTCCCTGGGTGTTTGGCACCACTGTAACTGAACCACTTGCTATATTAGGCTGAAGAGATTCAACTTCTTCCTGTAGACAGGTTTACCCCCTTGACAAACTTGCAGTGCTCTTATCAGCCGTGGGTTGTTAATAAGGCAGGGATAGCACATCTAGGCCAACAAATTTGAGGGTTTTTTATTATTATTAGTCATCAGTGAATAATTCATAGTAGCCTTAGTGAATCTTGTTTATTTTTCTGTTCTGCAGTCAGCCTGTTCTTCTTCCTGGAATGTTTGTTGCTCCCCAAATTATTTGTCAAATGCAGTCTCAGCTTGTAGATTTTTCAAAAGCAGCTTCTTGCAAGTAATTGATAGAATTCAAATGCATTATAGGCTTCATCAGGCACACAGGGCTCAGGACAAATTTCTTACTCTATTAATTGCAAAACTATAAATATAAGACACGAATTTGAGTTAGAACTCATTCATTTAATCAATCAGGTGGGGATTTATTTGGGGGACTAAGGGAATTTTAGCTTCTTTCTTCTTCCCACTTTAACATGTGATGTAATCATGCAGCTTCCAACCAATCAATATAGTTTAGCACTCTTATCAGCCCTAAACTGATGAAATACTTATTTTTTACAAATATATTCAAAGAAGTCCATTGTCCTTATGGAATTTCCTTTTCCTAATTTGTTAGGATATCTGCAGAAACAAAGCAAACTGAGGCCAAAAATATTAAATTTATATGTGTAAATAATTTTAGGGCACAAAAGACATAGAATTCACTCAGTTGGAGTCACTGAACTCTGTTACACACAACTGAAGCCACTGCTGTAAACAAACCAGTGGCTTAATCAAAATCAGAAAGGTTTCCCCAAAATGTTGTCTGCAGAAACCACATACTTTTTTGGGTAGACTCAGATCATACAAATTTTATATAAAGCTGTTCAATATTGCATTTCCTTCACTCACTTTTCTCCACTCGAAAATACTTATAATTCCTTATTAGAGAAAAATATTTTCTAAGTCACACCAGGTACTTTTTTTTGTTCAGTGGGTCCATTTCTGGTTTTGTCTTCTCCTTTTGTTCCACTTGTAACCAAACCAAGTAGTTATGTGCTCACAACTTACAGTTTCACAGGAGATATCCCTCATGGCCAGGTAATGCTTTGGGACATTTAAGTCATGCATGGGGCTAAACTGCACTTCTGCTTTCCTCCCTACATATTTATCCAGGTTTAGTTTATGAACATTTTGTGTGCATGTGGCAAACAATTCAGTTTGCTATTGAAGATGACTCCTCCATGGCAAAAATTAGTCTGAGAATCTAGAACATCTTTCCCATTTATCTTGAAATTCACCAGCTAAAATAATATCTTCCCAAGTGATGTTCCTGAGGAGTTTCCCATTGTCTGCAGAAAAAGTCTGAGGTAGAAGACACTGAGCACTTTAAATCTGATCTGCATTCCAAACAGCCTCCAAAATTTTCTTTTCTCATCAGCTTTTGTCAACCATGAAAATACTTCTGCCATTAAAGTTAGGAGCAGCCCATGCCCAGGTTACCAGCTGTTAATGTCACTGACACACTACCAAAAATGCCCTGCTTTCTGCCATTGCGTAGTGCCTAACTCCACCAGTACTTCCACTGAGGTCAATTGGCTGGGGGCAAGCAGTGTGCAAATTCAGCAGTGGCAGCATTTGGCTTTCAGCAGTTTATTACAAAAACTGAGTAAAGGACAGAGCGTAATTTTGCTTCTCCAGAAACAAGCAAGAGAAACACTCAAGCTCAGAGTGCCAGTACAGTCTGCAATTTCTTCTTTATACCTAGAGGCATATGTTGTCTACAGCAGATTCCTTCTCTCTCTCCACCCGCTGACTTACAGAAGCTGCTCCACTGCAGAAATAACCAGGACAAGACAACTGCTTTCTTCTGGAGGCCTCTCATCTATAGTCATATTAACCCAATCAACTTCTTACATAGAAATCCTTTTAAAATACAGAAGGCAAAAAGGCAAGCTATCTGAAGAGCCTTATTTAATAATTTACCTTTCAGATGCATCAGGCTGCTTTCCCTTCCTTTTCAGTACTTCTAATAAAAAGCAAAAACGCATTTTTTGCCATAGCTCTTTCTTGAGGGATAGGAATTCACAAGGTATCAGTCACCAAAAAAAAATCTAAGTCATGTTCAACAAGTTATGATTCTATCTCCATTTTTGATACTTTGGGGTCTTTTCTGGAGATTTACACAACTGTGGTTAGCCACACCATATGTAAAAGTTGCAGCTAACATGTGCTTATTCTCCAGGCTTGGAAACAAAAGAGAAAAACCTTGACTTTCTTCCTCCTCATCACAGAACTCTTAGATGTTTAAAGCAGCTTGTCAAAAGGATGCTTCAAGAACCTCTGGTGATGCAAAGTTTTCTGAGAGATCTTTCCTTCCCAGTAACACCTTTCTGTCTCCCTCTGATGGGCTAGAGCAGTGCTGGAGTCTATATTCGATAGCAAGAAATTGAAACTCAGTAAGGACTCATGGAGTGTATAACAGAGCTGGAAAGCACATCACAATTTCAAAGCCCAGGATTACATCATGAACCCTGAGCTATCTTTACTCTTTCTTTTCATAGGATATAACTATCCACTGCTTTCCAGCACCATGTTAAAAATACTTGAGCTTGCTCCAAGACAGCCATTTGTACAATGGGAATAATTTGACACTGGCATTAGCCCTTGGGAATTTCATGAGTGTGTTGTTAAAGGGAACTTGTGTTTTTAACAACAGCCTTTATAAATATCAGACTTCATTTTTATTGAGAAGATGTGTAAATTCTTCAGTTCTTAGGTTGCTTCTGGAGCATGACGAAAACCATTTGTCATATGTACATGTCTGATTTAACTATTGCTTCTTCCGTGCTACCTTACCAGGGAAGCATCAAGCATCACATTATTTAAAGGCTCCCTGGAACAAAAGCCACACATCCAGTTCATCTATTTCCTTCTAAAACCACGACCTTGGGTGAATGCCATTCTCACTTGTACTTTATCTCACATGTCAGCATTTTACAGACATTTCCCTTCTGCCAATGTAATCTCCTATGTGAGCCTAATCCTGCCAAATTTCAGCATTATTTAGCCTTCTAAGACATTTACTTGTATCATGTATTTTTTTCTGATATCATTTTGAAGGGGGATTAGTTGTAATTTAGACTATATTGCAGCTTATACCCTGCTGGGTACCCTATTCTTGAGCTCAGATGCATAGCAACAAACTGCTGAACACCTCCTTGATACAAGTCTTATCTCCATTCATGCACATGCCCTTATCAGGGTATTTGACTCAGAAAGACAGGTTGGATAGCACATCTGACACCTAGGACATCTCTTACTGAAGCAAAGAGTGAGCAAAGTGTGTGATCTCTCCCAGGGCTTCCCTGAGTCATCAGCTCAGCGCTATGCCTAAGCACAATAGAGTGGGTTTTGGTTTGGTATTTTTTTTCAGTATGGCATGTCTGAAGGGACATTTCAACAAGAAGAATATTTAAAGAAATCCATTGTTTGTTGCATACACACACCACACACACACATACACACATGCATGCCACTGAGCTAATACTGTGCAGAAAAAGCAAGTTATTGGTGTGAGCAGCAGCCTGCTGCTCAATATTACAACCACATAGGACTCAAACAGCAGGTGTGGGTACCACACCTGCCTGGGGGCTGTGCAAAAACAGAACCTGGGGAGGTTTTTCCTTCTGATGAAAGCTAGGGAGGGACCTCTGCACGAGGTCTGGATCCTCAAAGGGACTCACATCTCTTTCAGGGTGGCATGCCTCAGGCGCATCCCTGACAAGCTGCATCTTCTGCTGTGCAGCTTCTGGCAGTGCCCAAAGGCACTAGTGAGCCCACGGACTTTCAAGAACACAGTCGTGATGACCGCAGCTGGCAAGCTGACTCCTGCCCAACTCAGTTTTGCTTGTACCAGAAATCTTTACTAAAGCCAATAATTTCTGTAAGGTCACCCCAGCTGCTTTGAGGAAGGATTTGCAAAATCAGTTCTTTAAAGAGCAAACAGAAGGGTTAAGCCTACATTGCCTCTGCATTTCTTGTAGGAGATCAGGCAGTTTGCCAATTTTGCAGCCTTCAGTAAACTTGACAGAAATGTTTAGCTGGACAAATTGGGTGAATTACCTCTTACATAGATGCCATTGTGGCCTTTCCTCAGTTTGCTTATTCAGTCTTTTCCAGTTTTTTACACCATCCTTGTAATTCAACTTTGATAACACCCATGATTTCTCACTCTTCCCCCTCCCCTTTTTCTCGCGTCTCTAAGTCAGAGGGAGCAGGAGGGAATGAACAGTAAAAAGTATGTGATATTGCCAGCATGATACAGTGTGGGGGTGCCCTCCTAATCTTGTGGAAATTGAAGACTTTGCCTGAAAGTTAAACAGTCTTTATTCATCTTTATTGAGCATTTACACCAAGTAGCCTTTTGAAGCCAACCGAAACAGTGCAAAGGTTGCACACAGCCTGAAATAATTACGTATTTGCTGCAGAAGTGTAAAGGAAATGATCTAATGCAGAAGGCACAACGATGCCAGCAAAGTAGTATTACTATTTTTTAAAAAACTATGGGTTTGCTCTGTGAGAAGGTGCTTTTCTGACCTCACTACTCAAATGACATTGATGTTAGTAACAATTTTGACACTGACTTCAAACAGTTTTTTCTGGTTTTCTCTTCCCACGTCCCAAAATTTTCACAAGTGCTCAACCATCATCCTGGAATAAAAAAGCAAATAGGTAGATGGAAATTTGCATTACATACAGCCTGGTCCTACAAAAGTCCATGGAGTGGCATCCTGTTTTCATGGGGGGATGTCCTGAGCAGGGCCATGATAAAGGTTCTCCTACTACCTGGAAGAAGTATTGGGGAAGGGAGTACCTGCATGCCTGCTAACAGAAAGTCAATGGGGAAAAAAAAAAAATCGATGTACCCACAGTAATGACATACAAACACATGCACACATCACTCTAGGGAACAGTTCCACGCTCTCTGCTCAGGGCTTCCAGCTCAGGGAAGCTGGCCTGCAGTAGG
The DNA here is from genome assembly GCF_000690535.1 of Cariama cristata. NCBI lineage: Eukaryota > Metazoa > Chordata > Aves > Cariamiformes > Cariamidae > Cariama > Cariama cristata. The sequence continues at coordinate 15,152 of NW_009604165.1, forward strand.
GATGACTTCTCTTCCTCGACAACTCCCTGTGGATACTGGCGTAACACATTTCTGGCATACAGCTGGTGCTTTTTTGGTAGAGATTACAGGCCCCTGGCCAGATCTCTCCTGTACCTTCAGGTTTGGAGTAGCCAGACAGCCCTTTCCTGTGCAGTTGGCTCCACCACATTTTGACTCCAGGAGTAAAGAGGGAAACTTTACACTCAACCAGCCCCTGGATTCCCAGATAACCATCTGCCTAAACTGAGAGTCTTCTAAAGGCTCTCTGTGCCACCCATCATGATGCTGTAAACAGTGCTGGGACCATTCCTATCTACTGGAGTTGTTTTCATCACTGTCATATTAACTATGAGGGAACAACACAGAAGATACAATAACAGAATGGAAAAGATTTAAAAATAAAAACAACTACAGGCAGTGTCAGAAACTCCAGGCAGTTATAGCCAGAGGCTATAACTTGACTGAGTCATTATGGTGCTTCTCTACTAGTTGTAGCTCTGCCCAGGATTAATGTATTTCGAAAGTGAGAGCAATGGGGAGCGCTATAAAAGCACCCACAATGAAAAAACATGACTAAATGTCAAACTCAAAATATAGGGCATGAACAAAATACGTGGCAAGTGGAGGTCTCATAAAGGTTTTATAGCTACTTGTTTGGGAAGATATACACCATCAACTCAGACAAGGAGCAATAAAAACGATCGATCGGATCGCTCACGTTAGCAGAGAGAATAGCGCTTTCACCTGCAGCAAAACTCTTCCTTCCTCATTCTGACAATGGAAACAAGTCTCACAGTGAGAGTGTATTTGTGCCTACTTTAGGCACCTCTATACAGTTCCAGTGGTGGAAAGAAGCTGTGACTGAATACTAGTCACTTTTTTTTTCCCCCTATTTATAATGGAATGTCTTGAGATCTCCCTGTGGTAGCATCAGTTTCAGAGAAGAGACTACCAAAATCAGAGGAGCTGGTGGGCCACGTACCACTGTCTGGCAATGTTACAAGATCTCCTGCCTGCTTTTTCCAAAAGGGAGCAAAGGTATAAAGTGGCTCAGTGCATGTTTTCCTCACTGGCTCTTTGAGCATCCTCTGGCAGTATCAGATTTTGTCTGGATTTATATTGCCAGAAGAAATGAAATGGGAGTTTTGTTTAGGCAGCAAGAACTGTCTCAGCCTCTTTTCTGAGGCAGTAAAGAAGCACATAGCCCTCACTAGTGAAAATCAATTTGACTTCAAAGCAATTGCTTGGATTCAACACCAGGCCTGCCCACAGGAAGATATTTGCACACATAAGTCTAGTGTAGCTGGTGCACTGTCGATTTACACCAGATGAGCACTACAACAACATGAAATTATTCAAACGTAATACCCTACCTAACATTCTTAATGCATTTTTAGATATCTGAAAGTATTCGCAGATTTCTTCTGGCTGGAAAAAGAGTGTGGAGGACAGAAAATAAGGAACGTCCAGACAACTTTTTTTTTCTTTCCTCGAAATGACAATTCAAACAAAAAAAATAGCACTTTGAAACATTTGAAACTGCATTTAGATAAATTGGGGCATCTACATAGAAACAAACCAGTTCATTCCTAGTGAATGAAAGAAATAATTTTACCTGAATGGTTTGTTTTTCCCTAATTCTCATTTTTTAATGATCATTATGAAAGGAAAAAAAATTTAATTCCAGTCTGACCCAAAGTAAATCCCTCACTCTCTCCAAGGCTAAAGAGATAGTGTGTGGTACCCTGCATCTCAGCTAGTGACTTGGCCATTTTGAAAAATGAATGCGGCTAAAAATGGGGCAGATGAACTTGAGTTTAAGCAATCTGGCTATCACACTCTGGCAAGCCTAAGGAGTTTCTCCCTCAGAGCAAGGGGAGCAGAACAAGACAGACATGAATGGCAGGGCAGTGATAAACTATTTCTAAACAAGCCAAGCTGCTCGGAAGGACCAAGCCTTACAGAGGGTTACTGTGAAACACAATTGTTCTGCAGCCTAGAAAGCAAACAAACCAACCCTACTTCAAAGAAATGACAATGAGCCAAACAAGCAGAAAGAGCAGCGAAAGACAAGTAGTGATTTTAATCACATTTCCCTACTGTATTTTTCATTGCTGAAGGGTTTTCGCTGGCTTTAACTGTGACGCTCAGTCACCAATCAAGAATGAATAGTTTCTCTGGTCACCGTTCCCCAGCAATCAATGCCACCAGCATTGCTGTACTTATGGTTACCCAAGGTGACAACTGATTCAGAGGAGGTTCATCCAGTTGCCCAGATCTGCCTGGTCTTACTTCAGTTGAGTATTTAACATAGGAGAAGAGCAGACTGAACAATCCTACTGCAGCAACCACCATGAGAAAGGGAAAAGCAAAGAGGAGAGTAGAAGGCAGCCAGTCCTTTGGTTGAAGATGAAAAAAGTCAAGAATCTGCCAAAAAGTTTATTCTGATGGTAGCCTTAGAAGAAGGTTGCTAAAAAGCAGGGTGCAATTGGCACACAGCAGTCTCCAATTCCTTTATTAGACTATACCAATTGTGCTCTTTTCCACATTTATATTTATGCAAATAAAGCAAAAAAATTAATGACACCATTTTCAAAATGTTACATTTATACACTTTGGTGTGGTTTATACCCTTTTTCAGATCACTTTCTGAAAATATTCCGGCCTCTTACACAGCAGCACTGAGGGATTTAAATGTCTTCTTAAAAAAAACCTGTCTTTACAGGTGGTTTACTCTGGTGTATCAGGGGGTATTGTAGAAAACTTTAACAGGAATTAACAGGAATATTTGAGCAAAAAAATAAAAATAAACACAAATTGCAAAGAAAACAAATCCCTAATTTGTTGTTATAAATAATCAGGTTGAAAAGATAGCTTCTTGAATGGCTAAAGCCATTCAAGTCAAAATTATTACATCGCCTGGGGAGTTCGCCTACTCTGTACAGTTCAGGTTTCTAACTGTGACCGCTTGCTATGACTTCTGAAAAATGAGCTCCAGACTGGGAATTATTTACACCAGTAGTCCCAAGAGTGGTACTGCACGATCATGAAAAAGAGCAGAGATTGCAATCTGGTCATAGATTATCCACAAATGAAAAAATGAAAGATAGAGAGACGAAATTATTTCCCTTTATTGATTGATTTCTTATGTAATTTTCAGAGCTGTTTCAGTAATAAGTTTGATTACATTTTCTGAAACACTTCCTTTTTTAAACTAGTGTCATCTGTGCCCTAAAGCCAAAGAAAGATCCAATCCTTTAACGAAGCTTCAAATGAATGACAATTTAGGGCTGTCTGTTAAGACACAGAAGAGTAACCATTTCATATAAAAACAATTCCCACATAAAAACTAGTAATTACCTAACCACACAGCACAGAAGTTACATGCTTGCCAGGTTTTTCTAAACCTGACAAGAAGGATGCAAATATAGACAACGCCTCTGGAGTTGTGCAGATCTCAAGTAAGCTCATTCTTACAACTTGAAATCTAACTCCTGTAGGTTTGGGAGAAAAAAAATCTTTTTTCACTGCACTGTGTGAAATTTACCATACTCAAAGTCAGTTCTCCCAGCCAATAATTCCTTATTGCTAACAGAGGAGACTTTGAATACCTGTGTTAACATGATCCATTCCTTCAGAAAAAATGAGGAAAAGGGACAGGAGGAACCTGAGTTGATCAGAGAACAGGATACCAAGAAATAAAAATGTGATTATAGGACTAAAAGAAAATGGAAGAAGAAGAGGGGAAACAGGAAATTGTTATTAACTCTTAAACATAGTATTAGCTCACCTTTACACATAGCAGCTGGTATAGTCACTCTTGGCCTACAGACCACCAGTCTGCCATTCATAGTTTTCCACCTGGGAACCAATTTTGCAACCACATATCAATTTAGAGAGAGCGGTATGAGAGAAACACTAGCTTTGCAGGCCATTTAGAAGATGGTAACAGCAGGTGGGTATGATGAGGTGCTAACATGATAGAGATAAGGATATAAGAGATATAGAAATATCAGCACAGCTGCGTAAGACCTTGGTAAGACCTCACTTTGAAGACTGGATACACCTCTGATGACCTTTCCTCAACAAAAATGAATTTAAATCAGAAAACATGCAGTTCAGACCTGTTCAAGGGTTGTGACCACCTCTTTTATACAGCATGATGAAAAGTGTTTTCTTCTCTACAAATTTTGTGCATATCAGGTGAAGAAAAAGAAAGGGAACATATGATGTTTCTTCATAAACAGGTCTGAAGATAAATCTCAAAGAAAGGGGAAAGGTTAACATTTAAATTAAAGAATAAGGCTAACACTAGGTCAGGGCGAACCGCTCATGAAGACGTTACCAAAAGATTTCTAACCACTCCAGGAGTGAAGGTCTCAAACTGTCCTTCCACGCGGGACAGCAGACGGCAGGAAACCGCACTGCATTCAAGCAGGGTTGAATCAGGCAGGGAAAGATGACAGGAATCCCACAGGCAGAAAATATATTTAAGTCCGTGGGCGTCCCCTGTGCCGGTATGCAGCATGTACCTCGCTGCCGGGGAGAGCCGTGAGATTATTCCCCCCCCTGACGGACAACGTGGCCGTGGAAGAGGGCTTCCTCAAAGGTCCTGGAGATCTACCACAGAGCAGAGACAACGCTGCCCCGATGGGAGTATTAAAGTCTCAGACCTAGGGTTAGCGCGGCTCCCGACTGCCCAGGGTTAAAGCAATTAGCAGAACCGAGACAAGGACCGGACTTTCCCCAGCCCCTTGCACACACAGACACAAACGCCCATCTCTGCTCTGCCCTATTTTCTCTTAGGATAAGGGTGTTCTATCGTAAATGCGATTTTAAAATGTGTCCGTGGCTTGCTGAGCCGGGCTCTCGGGTCCCACGTGTCGAAAAATTACTCAGTTTGAAGCACTTGAAGCAGCGGCGCATGAGAAAAGCATCGAGCGCAGCCAGCGCTGGCTTTCCCGACGAGCAAGCTGCAGCAGAA
>NW_009604166.1:0-11578 GCF_000690535.1 Cariama cristata
AAGATTTTCTGTTAACAGAAGTTTTTCTACTATCTTGATCTGTTGCTTTGATGAATGCATTCATCATTTTTCCCATCTCCAAAAGTCTTCTTAGTTCAATGTCTATCTCTTTCATAGTTGTATTGCAAACCAGATTTCCACTCCCTAAGCAGAGACAGAGATGTAAAACAGAAAGTTCAAATTGCTGTATGGTCATCCAGTCTATTTTGCCAGAGTGCATTGGATTTGTATTATATTTATATTTAAATAACTTCAATTTCACTCTCAGGTAACAAAAATGAAAAGAAGAAAGGCCCTATGTTATATACAGCAGCACTGCTGTTTACAGCAGTTCTAATGGCTTTGTAGGCTGCTACTGTCACAAGTACCTATTTGAACAGAACAGACTGCTCCTGCTGATTTTCAGTGAATCAAATGTTAAGCTCCAAATTAATAAACCATCACGTATACCCTTGCCTATCAGAAGTTCTCGCTGATCTTTTGTTCATGTATTTTCTGGTTTTGCTTCTTTACAATTTTCTGAGGATTCTGTTTCTCACTTTGCCTTACATTCCAATTCTCTTCATAGGATCATAGGATCATTTATGTTGGAAAAGATCCGTAAGAACACCTTATTGCTTTTCATATTTATTCCCTTTTCAATCTCAATTGTTAAATGTCACCCTCCCATCCCCAGATTATTGGATTACTCATAGGAAGTGACAAGGAACAATTACAGACTTCATAATTGGTTGTCCAGGCTAAACAATATTATATCAGTTTTTCAAATCTGTTCTCATGTGTAGATCTCACCAGTTCCAAGATTATGTTTACTAGAATATATAACAGTATTATAACACAAAATAAGCAGAGTATATGCATGTTGAACTGATGGCTGCCCTGTTAGTGAATCTAAAGCATTTAAAATAAATATCCAAAGCACTATTAAGCTGAACACCTTGCCTTGCCAAATTTTTTACATATTGTTTGCACTGTTAAAAAAATATCCAAGTATCTTTCAAGGATCTTCTAAAAATTTGACTTTACTTTCTGGTTTTAAATAGGTGTTTTAAGACTTTGATGCAGAGTTGCCCTCTGTTTTACCTTTAGCAAGAGCAGAAAACCTGTGTGGACCAGAAATCACCTCTAGGCATCAAACTGCCTCAAAAACCACTAAATGATTTTTTTTTTTTTTTCTTTCACACATCCCTTCTACACAGTAAAATATTTCAAGTGATGCTAGAAACATAAAGAAGATGAGCTACCTTGTAAACTCGTGGCTACCCATGCTCACCCTGGAGTCACAAGCCCATTGTTTACCTTTTCTTTTGAAGCCTGGGAAAAAATATATCAAAGTATTTCAGGCTACCAGAACTTTGCACACACAGACACTGTCATTGTGACAGGAAATGCAGATCAGAAAAGATGTCTAGGCTTAAATATCACACTCTCCCCTGAGCTCTTTTTGGGAACTTGAAAGCTAACCTGCTTCAAGGTAATGATTATAAAATCTTGCACAGAAATGGGAGCACTGTACAACTAACCTACTCTTCCCTCTGTGAACCTGCTGGGTCTGACATCATCTGGCATTTCTTCACTTAAACTGCAATGAGAAAAGGTCTGAAATGGGCTATTTCGTTTTCCTGCCCATGTTTGACCATTCCATATGGTTTGCCATTGTCCAGTGGAGGAGAGCACGCCAGATTGCAGCGTATACTTTGTTGTATAGTAGAGAACGTGGGTCATTTTCTAGGGTCACATATTGATTTGCCAAATGGACATAGATCCATTCTGTATTGAAAGGTGTGGCAAAACTCGTCATAAACCGCATAGCTCTACTAACAGAAATTCTAACAATATCATTTTTCTCAGGAAGACGTTCTCTTTTCCTCTGGCCTTCCAAGTAATGCTTTTTGCTCTCTACACACCTTTCATCTGTCTCTTGCCTGTCCTCAGGTAAATATTCCGCTTTACTGGGGGAAACCCTCTGCTTCAAACCAGTACCCTTTGACCACATAGAGTTTGTGGCTTTCAGATACTGCATCAAATGCCTTCAGATAGCCATGGGTGTAACAGTCCTGTACTCCAGCCATCCTGCAATTTAATTGAACTAATTATGCAGTTTAAATGAACAATTAGACAACTCCTCTTTCTCAGTGTAATCATAGCCAAAGAAGCCAAGCTCCCTGAAACAAAGACACTATATTTCCTGTACCATTTCTGTGTATTAGAAATTTTCCCCCAGGTCACAACCCTGAGATGTCCAAAACTTAAAATAATAGCAAGATCTTAATCCTTTATATGTTCCAAGTATATGTGGTATGTCATCAGGTTGAGTGGAGCAACAGTTCTGGCTTATTTAAAAAACTGTTCTACCACAACTTAGAAATACCCTTGCCCTGAACAAGCAGGAAAAAGACCTCCCACCAGCATACACACTTCTCTTCTCTGAAGTACCAGTTCTTTTTCTCTAGTGGGTCTCTTCACAAACACAGAAACTGGGCAATGGCTGTAGCTTCCTCAGGTTGACTTCCAAGGATTGGAATTGCCCTTTGTTTTTAAGGCTAACTCACACAACCCATTTGGCTCTTTCTTATACATAGTGTCTGGGCAACAGAAAGACTGCAACCAAATATAGGCATAATAGTAAAAAAAGGATAAGGCATAACAAGGCAAATGTTCTACATTATGCATATCCCATCCATTCATCCCCGTTCCTACCATAACATTCTTTCAGGAGGCCACCCTGTCACACTGTATAATAAGATGGTACCTTCACCCATCATTCCATGGGACTTCTTTTTACTTAAACAATATAAAAACTTTGTATTCCAGATGTTCCCACTGAAAATAATTTTGATAGTATTATCAAAGATTAAACGGTTCCAAGATGTTGGCAACTACCAACTGAAATTCCAGTAACACACAATTTTAACATGAAGATCCTCTGTTTGAGCAATCTCTTTGCTCTGGGCTATATTCTCCATTGTTCTAGCAGCAGAAATAGGAACTGTGAACATGCAAAAACCCTGGGGACCAAATCCCTCTGAGCAACCAGTTCCCTGTTCTATGAGGGGACAGTGTTTGCAGATGTCATTCCTACGAGGCCACCTTTACAAATCACACGTGTTTCCCCAAGCCTACCAGGTTTACCTGTGAACGTGCAGCCCTGCCACAAACAGGGATTTTTTTATTATTAAGAACTTTTGTAAAAAAGTATGTTTCATTTTGACTAAAATTTTGTCTGATACAAGTAAATTAAAAATAAGTCTACAAGTAGCTGCAAAAGAGTGTTATTTCAGGTAGTTCAATATTTGTGTCAGAGACTGACATATCTCACTCTTCAGTATTTTTATTTCCAGCATCCATTCCCTTCTGCATCAAACATGAACTGAGTTTCAAAATACAGCTCAAGCGACTGTAAGGTCATTTTAGAGCCATTTTTACTTTGATAGGTTCCCAACACAGAGAGTAAAGTCCTGTTTTCCTCTTCCATCCCAAACCATGTAATTGTTTTGGTAATGTGGAAATAAACCTTCCGTGCTACTGGTGTAGCCCTGTAAAACTTTAAGTCTGAGTATGACTGGGGAGTTAACCAGATCTATACTGCTGACATTTTCTCTTGTCAGTGGAAATCCCTCTGTGTTGAGCTACCTGAGGTAGGTGACCTCTTTCTGAAAGAGCTCACATTTCTTTGGATCCCGTTTCCAACTGATGTGCTTAATCTTATCACAACTATCTATGAGTTCATCAGTTCGTTCTGGAAATTGTCAGTGTGCACCAAATTCTCAGCCAGCCTCATATGCAAGCAGAAAGCAGGAAATAACTTCTCCAGTAATGCTGCAGAGGTCCTCGGAGAATCACGCAAGCTAAACCCAGAACTCTGATCCTGATAACACTCCTGCCCCCATCTTTTTGGATCCACTTCCACCTTTAAGAACAGGTTTGAAAAAATGTAGACCAATTTACTAGGTCTCAGCCTAACTTGCCTAGGTGACAAAAGGTAGGATCTTTAAGATACACCAAATTATTTAAAAATCAAACAGTTCTGGTCTTGGCTTTGGGGTTTTTCTTTCAATAACTGGAACTGTGAGTGAGACCCCACAACTGCTTGAAAGCATATTAATGCTTGGTTAATACCATAAAAATCATCTTCAAAATGGTAACCACAAAGATAGCTATATGATTGTACCTGAACTTGCCTTACCCTACCAAATAAAACCCACATCTCTGTTGCATTTGGAGAACAGTTTTCTTTTCCTCATGCATTTAAATGTTTTTATTGCACTCCATTTAAATGTACAGCAATGCCTGAAACTGCTCCAATAAAAACTCAGAGTCCACAATCTCTCCTTATCCTGTAACATTTTCCTGGAGCCAACAGCTACTGGAATTACACATCTTGCCACCATGGACTGGTTCTTTATCTGTTGCTGTCGTTTAAGAAATATTTAGTCACTGAGCACAAACTAGATCCTACTACAAACCCATAGCAATGTTAGCTGCTAGAAATTCCCTCCACATTTGTTTACTTTCAAGACATTGCTCTGATGTGGCAGTAAGGATGACTGCATTCAGCATAGACTAGACAAACTCCCATCTGCAATTCAACTTCAGCAAAATGGTTGTTCCAACCAAGCCACATGGTTTTGAGGATCCCATAATACTTTTGTCAGCAAATGTTACAAAAGTACGTGTGATGTTTAAGAGAGTTTTGTAATGCATTTAAGCTTTAAATTACCAATATGTAGTCTCAACCCTGACTGAATTTTAATGTATGGTTCTGTAACAGCATTGCCAAGATCAACATCTTATTATTTGAGTATTTACTTATTCCAGTTATAGTTAGGAAAATCTTTGTTCCAATTTATCCCAATCCACTACCACTTTCTTTCCTCACTTGTTCCCACCTTACCTTAGTATATTTTTTATCTATTTGTTTCTATTATGGAAACAATATGGATAAGATTCAAACCATATTATTAGAATTATTATTAGATTTGTTCTCTGGGTTTTTTTTGCAAACCAGAGGTGTTTAGCAAAAACAACAAAAGAAGCTCTGAACAAAAATGGTGAAAGGACCCTTTCCTGGCTCAGGAATTTGTTCGAGCTTGCTGAGTTAATAGCTCTCAATGATTGAGCTGTAACAAAACCACTTCATCCCCAGGACAACAGAAATTGTGAGATAAACTCTGGAAACAAATCAAGGATTTTTGTGGGGAAACTCAAGTGGTCCTGTGGAGCAAGAAGACTTGTAGGAAATGTCTTTGAAATCAAAGTTTATGAATCACTAGTGTCTATAAAAATTGCATGCAGATGTTATAAAGTGCCCTTTCAGTTTTGATTGCCAAGAAGGTAAACTGCAAACACAGTAGTTGTAAAATGAAGGCATAAAAGGCTGATCAGTGTTCTATAGGTAGAGCAGAAAAATTGTTATTTTTATTATTTGTATCATCTGTTGATGTAACTTTTGCAGCTGATATCAAAATACAGATATAACAGGTTACCTCTTGATTCTGATTAGCCCTTCTGTGCATGTGTTGTGCTCTACCATTTGCTAGTATACACGGTTTAAAAGAGTTCCCATCAGCATCTCTGATCCTCCCTAAAACTGCATTGTTAGAACAGCATTAAAACCTCTTCTCAAATCTTTGCACTACTTCATGACTTTCTCTGATTGTTGGAGATTTTTTGCCTCCTTACTTTTATTTACTCCCATATGCTTGGGAAAGGCTGTACCACATCCTTTTCGCCTTCTTTTGCTGGAAACAATAGCCAAATGGTAAAAATATCGAAAAGGTATTACAGAAACCAGAGATCATGCCTGTTTTCCTGCCATGATCCTACCACTTATACAGAGATCCAAACACACTGGAAAAGTCCTTATTTAGATATAGTAATACTTAAAAAACTCAAGTTAGTTGGTGACACTAGCCTTGGGAATGCTGAAGCAGTGCAAGGCATCTGTAACGCACCCCAGGATTTCCCTCTGTTGCTATTTGTGAGCCTAGCTAGCTGTTACTGAATCCCAGGTACACTGATATTGTCCACAAATGTTATAAAATGTCTTCCTATAAAAACTAATTCTGCAGACCTAGTCTACCATCCCTGCCTGATTACTTTTAGCAAGCCTAAAGATATTTCTTCAGTTGACTATAATAGATCTTCACTTCTCTCAGTTTTCAGGGTCACATATTTAGAAGATGGGAATCATCCTCAGATCTCAACTTTGGTTTTAGTTAAACAAACTTCGTGGGAATATATTTCATGACAACAGCACCAAGAACAAAGATATTCTGGTTTCATAGTTATGAAACCATTTTTTTCTACAGTAGAAAGGAGGAAGAGGAAGAGACAAGTTTGCTTTGCTTTGCCCCTCACATGGATGGTTGGGTACATCTGAAAATAAAATCTGGCAGGGAAATAGTTCACTGAGTTTAAGTAAGTGATGGAACAACATGATGTATAGACTTATACAAATTGTTCAGGTATATGTGCATAACACTTCAGATATGTAAAAAGACAGTAAGAAATTTGGACTTCTTACCGGATAAAAAATGTGGCATATGTTACTAAACCACTCTCCTGAGCATCTGTATCAAAGATATTGCTTTAACACTCTCATTTTCACTTATGCCGCTGAATGTTTTGCTATACAGAGGGGAAGAAGTTAAGCCTAGCATTCCCTGTCCTCGTTTATTTTTAGAAAATTTAGATATTGTATATGTCTGTGAAACTGCTGCATCTATACAAAGCACTTGGTGCCAGGCTGCCATAATACTGTGTTCAGAGGGAGCTGAAGGCAAGGGTCAAAGCAGGTGACGGTCTCAGAGAGCGCTCCATCTGACAATAAGTGTGAGTGAAGAGGGTACAGGGTGATGACAGAGATGGGGATTATGCAGAGCCCAGGAGCATAGACCCATTTTCTTTTTTTTTTTTTCTTTGTTGGCCTCCATTTCCACTGACTGAAGAGGCAGAGTCAGAACAGCCTGGGCTGTTTTCCAAGATGATTTTAGTGATGTGTTTGAAACAATAATCGTTTCACATTTTCTTTGCCTGCACTGTCTACTTCAGCTTCCCAATGCTCAAACATTGTGCTCAGTTTGGATGTAAGAGACAGGGCACCAGAAGAAGTACTACAGCATGAGTCAAATTGGAACAAATTGCATCAGCATTTAGGTCACCTGCCATTTAAAGTTCGTTATTATTTTAGAAGGAAATCATTCACAGAGCTACAAGTGAGACAAAGGCTTCTGGGGCTTGCTGTCTAAAGAAAGAGATGCTTCTCATAGCGAGGGATGGTAGCTCCCCCACAGCTGTAGAACTAGAGTGCCCTAAGACATACGGGCTGAAGTATGCATAGGTTTAGTTCTCATCTCACTGAGTATGTTTCTACCCATGTTCTCCAAGATCACTATACCAAACTCCACATGACCCAAGAGAGCTTTTCCAGCCCTGTGACTCTTTATGGCTGGGCTTGTGATTCCTTTCACCTGCACTCTATCACCAAGTTGTCATAAACTACCTGAAATAAAGTCATCCATACCCCAAGGTATGATGCTTTTCCCACTCTCAGGCAGAGTCAGATTTTCCATTTGTGTTGGAAGACAATGGCTGCTAACACAACAAACCTAACAACCCCTACACTAAACACCTACTTAAACAACTCATGTTTTACTCTTCAGTTTACAGTGGTTCACTGTTTCTTTCCAAAGGGGCTGTCAGAATAGTCCTGCACTCTTATTCGTTTTGCATAACTGAGCTTTTAATTTCCTTGTTTCACTTATTATGGTTACTTCCACTTGTTCAAATCTTCCTGGTATGCTCTGAAAACTACATATACACTCTTACGTGTCCCCTTTTTTTTTTTTCTGAATCCTGATTACGTGAGTGGTATCTTTATATTTGCATGAGTGTGTGTTGAAAATCAGACTTTCTGAAGACAGGTATCTTTCTGCTAATTCTTTTGATTTCTTTGTGTTATGGCCAGAGCCCAAGAATTAATTTCTGCTATTATCAGGTGTCACCTTCAGCTACAGTTTGAATCTAATGAAAGGCTCTACAAAATGTGATTTTACAAAGTAATTTTCCTTCCACAGAGGAAAAAGGTAAGTCATTCCTAAACTCCAGCCATGGTTAAATTATCTGATACTGGCAGTGGTTCAGAGACAATCTACAAACAAAATTACAATCGTTACGCCTTCTGTTTCCATAGGTCTGGCCAGAAAGGATTTTTCTCCCAGACCTTATGCCATTTTATCTTGTTTCTTTTGTCTTTATCCTTTCACTCTCTTCTTCATACTTAATTTCTCATGCTCCTTTCTGAGTAATTTTGTCAGTCTCCACTTTGGTTTCCCATTCCAATTATCATCCGTTAATAACACTAGGTGCAAGAAAATTCCAAATGAATCTGATTTGGTTCAGGTTTTAGGATTTTTTTTTCTCTTCTAAATAAAGCTTAGATACAAATTGGAGTCTGAAGTACAAATACTAAAACCTGAGTGAACGAATTTTGGCTCCTACATCTGTATTTTGGCATCTAAATAAAAGTGGTTATTGAATGATTTTGAATATCTGCAGCTGAAGTGTTAGGTGTTGCATGTAGACATTCACTTATGAAATGTTTTTGACTACTAAATTTAAATGTTTATGGTGGCTACAATCTTCTGTAAGTGAACCACTAATCTTGTCTAGAAATAAATGCTTCATACCATTAAAGTTTAAAGGGCTGCAATCCAGTCCTGGGAAGGCTTTTATTCCACCACATGAGTGGGTTACAGGAGCAAAGAGTAACCGTCCATTTCAGTGATTTGTATTCTAGTCAGATCCTTCTTTACTTTACGTCAATGTAATAAAGAATTTTTGAAATAATTCCATTGGTTTTTAGAAATTCCTATGCTGGCATTTGAGATTAAAATGAAGCTATATCTTCAGTTAAGAATCAGATACTGTTTGAAGAAACCCCCATGACAGTCTGAATCAGATTACGGCCAACATTGCCATACTCCAGGGCAAGGTTACCGCAGTCTCCTAGAGTGTTGGACCCATCCAAACCTAGTCATGATATGGGAGCAAAGGCCTAAGAAAGCTGATCCAAATCAGGTGCGAGGAAAGATGATCAGACTGCAGACATGTTTGGGAGTTTGGCTCTTTTCCATACAGATTTATCTCTCTCTTTCCTTTATTATTGTTTGTTTGTTTTGTTTAAGAATGGAGGGAGGAGAAGTGAAGACCATGGCCTCTTACCAGAGGCCAGAGGCACTGCACAGGTTGACATCGTGAGTTACTAGCAGATTAATACAGGTCGAGACTTCCTGACTCGTGGCAACATTCTGCTGCAGAGTAGATCTTGCTCCCCTAAATCTCCACTGTGTCCTTACTCTTACAACTTCTGTTTAAAAGCATTTGATCCACAGTGTCAGCCACTTGCCTTTCTCTTTCCTTGTTCCCAGGATGAGAGGAAATTAAGCAGAAACAATGGAGTTCTAATGATTTAGAGGAAACGTTACAATAAATGTTCAATTACTTTGCATTTTTAACATTGCTTAAGGACTTCAGCCTTGGCTACACATGTGCAGCTGTAGCCTGAAAAGTAATCTCAATAATGCCACATTTCTCATATTATGTTTAATTAAGGTGTTTCTTAGTGAAGATAATGACATAAAAGTTCAAAAGGAGCTGCAAGAGCCTAATTATTAATAATCCCCATTCCAAAGAGTATACAGAAATTTGGGAAATTAGTATGAGGAGAACTATTGGTCTTTCTAATCCATCCTTTTTCTTTGGACTGCTATTCATTAGCCATGCCTCAAAGTGCTCTCCACTCACTGCTGTTCAACTCTGTGCTGTTTGAATCGTCATCTTTTGTTAGAGTTTTCAATATCCTAATTATGTTTCTAAGTGAAAAATCTCTCACTAAACCCCAACGTAAACCTCCTTCTCATTTCTCATTTCAAGTCAGAGTGGAAACAAACAATGGCCATTACAGAGTTAGCCCTTTTTTATATGACATTTGTTACATTTAAGTTTTCCTGTCAGCACCATTTTTCAAACTACAGACATTCAAGCTCAGCAAAACAAGTGATGGCTGTAATATAGCCAAAGGCAAACACAGCAAGGGAGCTTCAGTAAGCATCTTTAGGGAAGCTTTTACATTTGAAATTTTCTTTAGCTTGATGCTAATTAATTATTAATGACTTCATTTTTTTAGACTAGCTAGAGGAATATGGACAACAAAAACATATCTAGTACCAATAGTTATATGAGTTTTATAGTGCTATTTTTAAACATGGAGTTTTGGTTCCCAGATCCAATCTCTCTCTGTGAACTAGGGGTCAAGATAGAAGTGGGGGAAAAAGTAGGTAAATTGCTTTTTTACCTGTTAAAAGTGATTAAGAACTTCCTTATACAATTTAAATGACATGTCCACGGTGGTATGTGAAAGATTGTCTCCCCACAATGCATTTTTCTTTGTAAACATCCTGCCAGTGTGCTTCAATGAGTTCTGAATTGTCTTATCTCTGCCTCAAGGGGAAAAAGTCAGTTGTCTTTATAATCCTGTGTTTTACGATGTTTTAACGGCTGATCTAGTCTATGAGGAAGAGGCACTCTGTGGCATGTTCCTTAATCTGGGCCTCAGTGATGGCTGCATTCACAGCAGAGCACATGTCGGAATTTGATGGCGGTCCCTTCTGGGCCTAGCATAGGAAGAAAGTTAATATCTGCTCAGGTCTTCTCCTCAGATGAATTTGCAACATGCAGCCCAAAACGTTCAGACCATGGAAGTGCTCCTGGGATCCCCCAAAGCATAGCATTTAAAACTTTTAATGGCTGCAAGTAGGAACATTAAATACTTCCAAAAACTATGCTGCACTTGAAACAAAGAACTGCCTCTCCACAACCCTACTGGTAAATTAATAAACCTTTAGTACTTTTCTGTTGTGTGCATGCCGTCAGATGCAAAATGTACACAGGGATTAGTAGGTGACATCCTCAAGGATTTTGAAATGAAGTTAGGGAGGAGTAAATTAAATTCACAAATGCTATGAGATGCCAATTTAATCAGTTTCCTTAGAACATCGCAACATGAACTGCTACAACCAAATCAGTTGTTTATCAATACTATCAGTATTTTGACAGCTGTAACCCAGTTGATTGTCAGGACTTATTAGGTGCAGGGGTCTGGCTGACATGGTCTCTACTCTTAATGAAGTAAATATATTACCATGTGCTGTGAAAACCTCATCGTTCTGCATATTTACATGAATGTCATAGAATCATAGAATCATTATGGTTGGAAGAGACCTCAAAGATCATCAAGTCCAACCATATACCTGATGCCACCATGCCCGCTAAACCCACTAAACCATGTCTTGAAGTGCCACATCTAAACATTTTTTGAACACCTCCAGGGATGGCGACTCCACCACCTCCCTGGGGAGCCCGTTCCAATGCTTAACAACTCTAACAGTGAAGAAGTTCTTTCTAATGTCCAGCCTGAACCTCCCCTGGTGCAACTTGAGACCATTTCCTCTTGTCCTATCGCTAGTTACCGGGCAGAAGAGCCCTATCCTCAGCTCACTACAACCTCCTTTCAGGT
>NW_009604167.1:0-26918 GCF_000690535.1 Cariama cristata
TAATCAGGTCTCCCATTTCCTTCTGGAGAAGGCCTACTTTTTCCCTAGCTTTCCTTTTATCACTGATGGGCTTTTCTTGTTGCCCTTGATGTCCCTGGCCAGATTTAATTCTATCAGGGCTTTAGCTTTCCTAACCTCATCCATGGATGACCAGCTCAGACAATTTCTCTGTATTCCTCCCAGGCTACTTGTCCCTCCTTCCACCCTCTGTAAGCTTCCTTTTTGTGTTTTAGTTTGTCCAGGAGCTCCTTGTTCATCCATGCAGGCCTCTTGGTGTTTTTGCCTTACTTCCTCTTCACTGCGATGCATCGCTCCTGAGCTTGGAGGAGGTGATGCTTGAATACTAACCAGTTTTCTCGGGCCCCTTTTCTCTCCAGGGCTTTCTCCCATGGTACTCTACCAAGCAGCTCCCTGAAGAGGCCAAAGTCTGCTCTCCTGAAGTCCAGGGCAGTGAGCTTGCTGTGCGCCCTCCTTGCTGCCCTAAGGATCTTGAACTCCACCATTTCACGGTCGCTGCAACCAAGGCTGCCCTTGAGCTCCCCATTCCCCACCAATCGCTCCTTGTTGGTGAGAACAAGGTCCAGCATAGCACCTCTCCCTGTTGACTCCTCCAGCCCTCCAATTATGCAGCACTGCCTGAAGATGTGTGACTTAGGTTCAGGTCAACTCTCCCAGTGAGGTTCTCCCAGTAAAGAGGTATTACAAATAGTAAGAGACCAATGATTCATGTATTCAGTCTCCCCAGCCTAATGGGGCAGGTGGTCATGCGATGGCTGATCCACGTGGAGCCTAGGAGTTCCATCTCCTGAGTTAAGAAGGGGGATGTTCAAATGAGCCTTCCTCTACAGTGCTCCTCTGCAACTGTGGCTGGATTTGCAAAAGATGCACGTGTTCGTCAGTGGGGTTGTGCTGGAAATTTGCCTTGCTGCTGTGCGTGGACATGAATATGTGAGGAAAAAGAGCCTTTCAAAGTCTACTCTCATATCACTAGTGCGCTTCTTCAGTACAGTGATATCTACCAAAACCAGTGAAATGCCTCCCAAAGATTGAGGAGTGAAGAAGATCGTCTGATTTCTTCTGCTCTAACAGGGGTAACCTCCACTTTTGGCTGCGAGCCATTAACAAATTGTGATATCATCAACTATTTCACATTCTACTTTCTTTCTTCTCAGTGAGTCTTATGCTTAGGTTTTGCTTAGCTCTGTGTTAGTTCAGGAAAACTCTGGTCATTACCATTGAAATCCTAAATACTTGGTGAAAAATCAACTCCCCATATTTTACCCAGATCTTCTGCAGCCCGTGTTATCAGCAAATCATGGGGGCAAAGCAAAGCAGGATGGCAGGATGGCAGGAACATAGGCATATTGTAATTGTTTCTCTTTGGGATGAAAAGAGAAGCTGCAAAATAGCTTCCCTGTGAAATATCTTCAGATATGTTAAACAGACATGGTAAACTTGCAGCATGTGGGGATGTTCGGGATAATTTATTCTCCTAATCATAAAAATCCATCCTGAAATGAGACATTGCAGTATCTTTAAACTTCGTTTGTGTTCAAATAGCTCACTATAAATGCTTGATTAATACCAACAAAATTCAAGCCATGCAGAAAAAGAATTGCTGTATCAGGCAAGAACAGCTTTTCACAGGTGAATAGACAGAACTTTTCTAACTGATAGAAATGAAGTTAACTGTTTTGTTCTGTTAGTTTTGTAGACCTTATATCCAAACAGGATTATTTGGTCACTTAGTCTTCCCTTCTGTGTATCTCAAGCCATTACATTTCCCCTCAGTATTTCTAAGTTGACCCTATTAAGTTGGGCTAGACAAAAGGCATTTCAGCCATCAAGAGACAAAATTACTGTCTGTGAGGAGCAGAGATCTCAAGACTAAAGCGCCATTAACATCCGCCACGGTAAAAGTGAATAATTCATTTGGTAGAACATGTTCAAGTGACTCTTGAAGGTGATCCAGTAAAGGAAAGTGAGAAAATGCTATTTCTAGACTTATAACCTTTAAAAACTCAAGACAACACAGAAGCAGATACCTCTGTGGTGACGATGGCTTTGCTAGGAAATGCCTCAAAGTAATGCACAGCCAGGTCTGGCGATGTAGAGGTGTGCAGGCCACGTAAGGCAGCAGGAGGAAATTCAGACCTTTTGACCTGTCTCCTCTAAATTCATCTCTGTAAAGCCCCAGAATGTTATACATGTTTTAGAAATGGAAATAAACCTATCTCTCTCTCCATGCTGGTAGGTTGGAACTTCTTGTCACATGTTGTATGGACTCTGCAGGTTCAAAAGACATCCTTGTCCCTATGGGGAGAAGGAGTAAAAAGCACGGGGGATCAGAGCACTTATAAAACCTGTGACTGTGGTTCTTCTTTGCCTTTTACTTCATATCTTGGCAAGATAGCTTTTAAGCGTGCATTCTTAAGTGTTACAATTATTTTTATTTGAATTGCTTGTCTTTTTCTACAGACATTTGGTACTAGATTGTAGGAACGGCCAAATGTCTGATAGTGAGATTTTTGTGACACTTTAAGGTTAGTTAAGCCAAACACCTACATTGGTCAATAAAGCCAAATCCATAAATTAAGGGTTTGCAAGCTCAGTGACAGAGTTATTAGACTGAGTAGAATTTACTACAGATACATTTTTACTATGATTTAGTGAGATTATAGAAGATATAAAGTTTGAGGAAGATAGAGTCAGGAAAAATATGTTTCATAGCAGAAGATAGTGAATGAACTGCCCTGTATACCTTCCACTCACTGGTCAACTGGTTTGTATTTAGAGACTACTTCTTTGCCCCAAACATGCTGAATTCCATCTCTTTTCTGTCAAAGATTTTTTGTTTCTCAGTGATTTTCCATTTTCTGATTCACTAGGTCTGTGATCTCCGAGACACAGTACCATTTCTAATTCCATTGCCTTCTGACCCCGACAACACTTTCTCTCCTTAGTGATGGAGTTCATTTGTAATCCTTTCTCCTCAGGTGATCACAGCTAACTATCTGAAACCAGCAAGTCACTTGTTATGAGAACATCACAAAACACTGAATTTGGAAAAGCCATTGTGTTGCTTTGCTTCTGTAACACATCTGGCTGATTACACTCGGGATCCAAAAAAAGTCTTGGCTGCACTACCACCTGGATGTCCTTGTCAAGACTGATTGCATTCTATGTTAGGCACTCACCATGCACACAGTTAGATACTGTCTGTCCCGAAGAATGATCAATATGAACAGGGAACAGGGAAGAAAGAAGTGGAAATGACAAGCTCAACTCACACAATGGACAAGCATCAGGTGGGCAAACCCACCCCGGTTCACTTAGATGTCATGACAAATGTTCCAGCAATGGGAAAAATCCAGCTTTTACCCCTTAACTCCCCTTCTTCCTCTACTCCTCTTTTTCAGTCATGCAAAACTGGAACTGTCTTCTTGTCTCGGGTTGTGCTTAGGATGACCGGAGAGGCTGATACTCTACATCCCCTTTTGTGAAGAAGCTAATGGTCTATGGGAGACAAGCCACTGGGCTGGGCTGGGATTGACAGTGTAAAGAAAGGGGAGCAGGAGTCTACAGGATGATGTGATTAAATACACCTGCGTCTGCAATCACCCTCCAACAACCAGCACTGTAAAACATGCTGCCATTTGATTCACCATTTATAAAGCATTCAAAAAACATTTTAAAAATAAGTTTAATCTGGGAAAAGATGTGGAAAAAATCCACAGTTGTCATCTTCGTTTCACCAATAATTATGCTGACTTTACACAGGTTTGTCTGTGTTGGGGTAACAAAATAACTCTGTTATATGCATGA
Organism: Cariama cristata; assembly: GCF_000690535.1. Classification (NCBI taxonomy): domain Eukaryota; kingdom Metazoa; phylum Chordata; class Aves; order Cariamiformes; family Cariamidae; genus Cariama; species Cariama cristata. The sequence goes on from NW_009604167.1 coordinate 3,826, forward strand.
AAAAATATTGGTTCACTTCCATCACGATACTCTGTTTTAAGCATCCTCACTTACAGTAAAAGTTTGACTTTTTCCTGTGTCTGGAAGTCTTGATTTCCTACTTGTCATTCATTAGACTTCTGAAAGATGGTGTCTTATTTGACCTTAAATCCTTGGAAAACTCTCTACGTACTTCTTTCTTGGCTCATTTTGCTTCCCTCTTGAAACAAATCCATTAGACTCAAAGAATTACTCATTTTGATCACTTCCATAAAGTGAGTTTCTGGTAGCAATTAATTCTCACACATACAGTTACTTTCTCACACTGAAAAATGAAAAAATTTTGGCAAAATTTGATGTATTTTACATACTATGCTTCATGTTTCCTATATGGATTGAACTTGAAAAACACACGCATTTGTAGTAGGGGATCCAAAGTCTTTAACTTAGAGATTAGCACTTCTTTTTTTAGGGATAAAGACAGAACAACTAAATCACTATTTACTCTGAAAAACTGCTATCTTGAGTTTCAAATCATAATCCCATAACAGGGACTGACTGATCTGACACAGATACTCTGGCTTAAAGTTAGAGGCTTTTCTCTTTTTTTGAGAAAGGTCATGCAAACTACTTTGCGGTTGGTGTGTTGGTATATGCATACATAACACAAATGTAGAGTAGTTTCACAGAAGCTAGACTGAGTTTAGACTGAGATATCTGATAAATTATGTACTATGCTTAAAACTTGACAGCAAAAACCAGAAAGACCAAAAACCAGATCAAACTTAACACCTGGACAAGATTTAGGTCCAGGGTCAAGCCGAAGTCCAGGAAACAAGAAAGTCAAGAGGAATCCAGAACTTTGTAGTATAGCCAGTCCGGTACTAGAGGAGGGACAAAGTCCATGCTACAAGGAAAGATCCCTTTTGAAGGGTAACAGGGTCTATTTGTAGACGGCAGAGCTCTAAGACTGCTTATCAAGGTAGACACTCAACTTAAGTTAGCTCCTGCTCCCATGGTAAATGTTAGAGCAAAAGAATTCTCTCAACTCCAGTGTACCTAGGATGGTAAAACAGGATGGAGAAGCATGAATTAGGGACAAAATAGATAAGATTGCCTTTGGAAACAGGCAATTTAAGAAGCAACATTGCAATTGGTGTTGTTGGTTGAGTGAATTGCACAGTCAATTCTCCATCAGTGGACAAATGTCCACTTTTGTCAGTCGGTGGAGAAAAGTCTCAGGAGTGGATTGAAAGCTCTACCTGCTTATAGCCTCAAAGTTCAGGTTTTGTGTTGGATAAAAACCTAAATGTAATGATATTTTTCCCAAACAAACAGTTTTTTCCAGTTTTAAAATTTAGGCAGACATCTGGGCTCATATTTCCAGCTTCTGTTAAGGTCCCAAATCCCACACAATCTGCTGTCCTCAAGGCATCACAGACCTTTTGTTTTCTGTTGCACCTGAGAAGGAAAAAGGTGCAAAAGTAAAAATTATAGTATGCTGGAAAAGGGGAACAAACCAAAATTTTTTACCACTCCAGAAGCCTGCATTTAATTTGCATCTTACTAATAGCCTCTGGCAATGGCTGCAAAAAAAAAGTATTTCATCCATAAAAAATTACACCCTTTTAATTATAATAATACATACTATAAAAATACTAAACTGTTATGGCAACCAACAAGAAACATATGAGGCATGCAGGAGGGTAGTCAATAATATGGGGTCAAAATAAATATAATTTTGTATCTTTCCTCATCTGATCTACATTTCTATCCACCTTGGCGTTTTCTTATGAATTAAAACTATGTTAAGAAACAGCAGGCTACTTTAAGATACAAAAACAAACATGATCTTAAAACCATGTCTTTTCGAGCGATTGGTTTTCATTAATTGTCCCCTTCTTTAAGTTTCCAAGCATGGAGTGAAAAAATATATATCTAGGCAGAAAGTCAAAATTCTTTTAAAATATGGGGTGGATTTTTTTAATTTTGATTTAATTTATTGCAGGCTAACTCCAGGAGGTAATTACAGCCAGTTTTTTGTATTTTTTTTGACATTGAGCCTAAAATTTAAACTGAGTCACATGAAGGATTTGACATCTGTAAAGCACAGTCAAAATGATGGCCTTTTCCTGCAGTAGGTTATGATGCTGGAAGCCCTGTGAGAAACAGATTTTCTAAGACAGTTTGCGGTTCAACTGGACTGAGAATGAGCCAGGACTCGGACCACAGGGCAACAGTGTTGTCCTGGAGTTAGGGCAGGTGGCTAGAGGGAAACATTGGTGGGTTAAATGTTTTCGTGTGGCCGTGAACTAATATAAAAAAAACAAAAACAACATTGACTCTGATCCTGAGTGTCTGTGTGTTCAGATGTGCAGGCTGACACAGCCCAGGTTAGACATTCAATTGCACAGGCCCCTCCAAAAAAAGCTACATTCCCCAGATATGTTCAGTTGAAGCCATAAAAGAGTTCTTTTCATTAAGCTGTAAAATGGGTATATTTATGATCAAACAATGGTAATGGGTAAACAAATCTTGAAAAGGAAATTTTTATAAGAACTGTGTTATTAATAATGATTGCTTTTCCAGACTCAGAAACTCTCTCGCTCTTAGGAATACCACCAAGTCAAAAGCACCTTACCCAGCGGATCATCTTTCTTCTCAAAAAGATCCCATTTATAACTTAGTTTTTTAAGTTCAGTTAATATCAAGATTACATTTGGGATCGTGATTACACAGGAGAAAAGGCTGCTAAAAGGTTGAGAAAAGCCACAGTTTCTTGCAGGCCCTTGCCATTGCCTGCTGGAACAAGCATCTTCCAGGGAAGTAGTTATGTTCCCCACAACCAGGCACCTGGAGAGTTTGTTGTGAAAGAATTTGGTCCACTGTAGTCAGCAGGAGAGCCAACTAATCTTCTCTTCTTTGGCAACAAAGAGGCAAAAATACTGGTGGTTGTTCAGATCTGCGTGGTATGAAATATAGGTTACCATTCTCAACCCATCTGCCTGCTGACAACCTCACCATCACCTCTTGCAAGGACACTTGTAAGATGTGGGCTGAGCTGTAGCATCCTACAAGCACAGGAGGATGATTCATGTGCCCTGTGTCAGGTGGTGAAATGCGTCTCCCATCCTTTGAAATACTAATTTTTCTTCACTGACTATGGGTAGAAACATGCTCAAATATCTGTAATGTAGAGGAATGAGTTCCACCCTTACTGCTCCCTTGTACACTTCCTTCTCTCTGCCCTGCATGTTGCCACAAGCTTCAGCTTGCAATGTGGACTAGATTACCTATCATTATTTTAAAGACTCAACTTGATTACAACTTGTTCCATAGAATTTTTGTCTAAAGGTATGAAGCATGAATGTATCTGTACCTCGTCTGCTCGTGGATCACATCCATCCATTTTTCCTAACCTGACAGATCTCTGTCTGTGCAAGGGAACTTAGCTGGAACAAAGCAAGAACATACAAATAAAAATGGTCTTCACCTCACATTGGTGAGGGAAAGCCAACTTGGCAAACAGTTTCTTGCTTCTTCTTCTCCATACTCAGCTCTTGAACATTTTCATCCAAGTGTCTTGGCCTCTTTCTCTCTGACCTGTATCCTTATGCAGATTTGGGGTCTGAGCTGTGGCCACAGAGAAGGCAAGAAGCTACGAAGTGCTACTGCAATGGAAAGGACCATCTCATCACGGGTAACCTCAAAGCAGTCTAACGATATTCTTGTCCTATGCCCTCAACACGGTGCAGCATACGACCTTACGCAGAGAGAGACAGATCAACAGCTCCAGGTGCCTGGGAAATCTCAGCAGGGCCGTATGGCCCTTTTAAATGCGAGCAGTTTGCAGCATTTTCTGCTTCTCATATAACACACAGGAAATTGTCTGGAAACGTGTCATCAGAACAAAACACTGTGCTCAATGAGGCTTGATTTTGAATCATAGGTCATCCAGGTGAGGCTTTTAAATGATGGTTAACTATTAAAAATAAATAATTCAGAGAATTCAGGAGCTCTCTTTATGCTGGAGCACTGAACGCATTAGATTTCTACAGTTTTGGGAGGTAAAGGGAAGGGGAAAGAAATCTATATTCAGTTCCCTGAGAAAAATGTTCCTCTTCATAACCATCTATAAAAGATGATTGTCTTCATTTTATTTAATTATTCCATATGAAGTAATTAAAAGAGAATAACCAGCTAGTTCAGTGATGACAAATGTTTCAAGCAAGAGCACAAAGGAGACTGATAAAGGCAACACCAGTCCACATCATCATTATTAGGATCCCTACATCTTTACTTTTTTCTTCTATTTTTACTGTTTGATGAAAATTAATTGTTTTGTTTTGGGTTTTTTTTTTTTCTGTTCTCAAGAAGCTTTACTGCAAATCTGTCACTTCCTGAGACTTTGCAGCATGTACCAGGCTACCACTTGAATGCTCTGAACATTAGCAATTACTGTATATTAAAGACGGCTGTGGAGAAGCTGAGTCGGGACACTAATCCATCAGCAACACCCACACCGAGTTCACAAGCACTGCTAGGAACACACCACTCTCCATATTAATGGTAACTTTGAGAACCTACTTGCAAGTAGATAGATTTGGCCTTCAGAGCTGGATTTGAATGGATAAAGTGATCAGCGCTCACTCTCTTTTTTCATCAATACTTGTGTTATAATACACTGACCTTGCATTAGACTCTTCTTGATAACACTGCCCAACTATGTCTATTGCCATATTAAAGCATTCAAACGCAGGAAATGAAGCAAGGTTGAAAGCATCAACTTTGCCTTGCTGTCCTTATGTCTTGAGTATAGCTGTCAGGGAAGGCAGGAGACATACGATTTACAGGTATTTGAATACATCCTTCCATTTCTTATTCACAGTACACAAAATCTACAGGGTAGGCTGGAATTTTTTAAACATCACCAAGGAAGTCCGCAGAATAATTCAATTTTGGGTAACTTCCTAAGGGAAAGATGTGTATTGCACTTGTGTAGTATATTGTAGATGCGAGAGTCCTGGTTTGGGACCCGGGGAAGACAGGTTCTAGCAGAGTTTGACATTTATCATATGGAATGATTTTCAGTGAGCAGTTCTGCTCTTTGCAAATACATTTTTTCATTTGTAAATACTAATGAAGAATAACATTGAAAATTAATATCTAACAATTGATATAATTATGTAGGAGATTAGGTCTTGTTATTTGTGAATATACTGAAAGACTTTGAATCAATTTAGTTCCTAAGTTGTCATAACATCCAATAAAGGGAGATAGTGTTATTATTATCCAGTGAATAGAATACTAAAATTGAAACTGAATATAATTATTTTTAAAAATCAATATTTTTGGATGCTAAAGGGGAACCATTCAGAAAAGCTGACGTTTTCCAAAAGTGGTGCCTACTACATGAGAACCCAGACGCCCAAAATCTGGTTCTTTCATGATAATTCTTGGTCTATACTGCCCCACACAGGTCCTGCAGCACTAAGGGAGCGTACAATTAATTTTCCAATCAATGGGTCCCTTGTATTTCAAGGCAGTTGCACAGGATTCACATGTGTTCCTTCCCAACTGCACTTTCTGAAAATTCATCTTCCACCTCAAAGCCCCATTTCATTGCATTTCCCTGTCATTCCACCTCGTGTTTGCTTAGTAATTACAGGACACAATTTTCCAGTGATCAAATCAAACTGCATTAATACGTGCCTGTGTGCAGCTCAGTGTGAAAGAACCTTCTTTCCACCCTTTGGGAGCTCATTATTACATACACAATCTTTGTATTTTTATTAGTCAGACTTATGATTTGTGTGGTAAGGGGGACTGGCAATATTGTTTCACATACATCAAAGGCTGAAATGCAGTTTAACAAGAGCCAGCAGGTTACATACAAGCCCCAAAACACTTGTTATAGGTGTGACTCGCCCAAACCAAACTAGGCAGCGAACGTTGGCAGAAATTATTCCAACTCTCTGCATCAGTTAGATCAGCAGCTGTAAAATGGGAATTATTCATTTTTTTTAAAAAAATACATTTCTGAAATACCACTTAATGCAAGATCTGAGTCTAGCATAGTACTATTTTGGCTCTGCCTTATTGAGAGAAGTGAGGCATGCTTGATGACACAAATTTCAATCATTTAGTCTCCTTTGAGGATTAGCCTGCCCAGAAAAAGTCTTCCAATTTTCAAATTTGTCTTCCCAATTATTTTTGGAATATAGGAGGAAAAAAGAAAGAGGATATGTTCTGTATGCAATTAACAAGGAAGGGAAGGAAAAGGAAGAGCTTTTTTTTCCTGAGGAACCCAGTCTTCTAAGCCCTGCTAAGCACAGTAATTATGAACATTTTTTATTGGGCTCTCTTTCTGTGTTTTTTCTTATTTGCTTGCTGGGCATCACAGAAAAAATCTCCCTCTGTTTATTCAAAGGGCAACTCACATAAGTCTTCTTTAAAGTCTATCCCAAGGGAACCCGATTTTAAGAAAATACATTGTGGACTTCCCATAATTACCAGTGAAGTAATTTTTTTTCTCTGCTTTGGATAATTTATGAGGCACAGGAACATTTGATCTAATGATTTTGCCGTCCCGTGAATTAATACTGGGCTGTTCTGAAGCAAAGCTCCCATTGGCTTTATTGCAAACAGATTCTGCAGACTGTATGTCCCCATACTGTATCTATACAGCACACGATCTAGCCCCACCACGATCAGTGGTAGTCTTTCCACTGATCAAAATGGGTTTGAAGCAGCTCCTTTAACGCACAGGCATCTTTCGAATTGGTCTTAATGGAAATGATGCTGGAATTTCTTGAGGAAAGATAATATTCCTTGGTTGAAGCCCATAGTCCGCAATCATTCTGGGAAATGTTGGCTAAAAGCAGGAACACAACCATTGAGCCTACCCAAAGCTCAGTGGGAAATGGGATTGCTGTTCTGCAGCATTTTTCAAAAGGAAAAAAAATATTTTCATTCACAATTTCTCTAATAAAAACCCAGCAGTTTCAGAGAAACCCAGCTGAATTTTCATAAATCTCCATCAACAGATCCACCCCTTGGAGTACCAAAGCCTGTGTAGTATCTGAGTCCCTGTTTCATCTGAATCAAAATCATCTGACTGTCATGTTGACTAGAAAAATATATTTTGGCCCTAATAAAACTTTCCTGACAGAAGTTTAACCAGAGCAAACACATTCCAACTGAGAAAATGTTCAGCTGCTTCAAAAGCTTAAATGGTGGATGTTCACATGTATCGATCTTATGGTTCTCAAAGAATGACCAAAATGACCACATTTCTGCATAAAAATCCTCCAAAGAAACATGGTATCCCAATAGAAGGAGAAAATAAATGATAAAACCATCGGAATAACTGTTTGACCCTCTTATCTCCTCTCTGAAACTCTTATTTTTCTCTCTCCCTGTTTTTTTCATAAGACAAAGTCTCTCCAGGGATCTTTTTGCCCTAAATGATGACTTTGGACAAGGAGGAGAAAAAACATTTTCCGAAGCTTCTGACAGTCTTCCTCAGAGCTAAGGACCACCCCAAAAACATGCACAGCAGATTTCTTACTTGTCTTTTTTTGAAGTCATTCAAAAGTTCATTTTGTACTTCTTGTACTCTATGGGACCTTAGCAACTCTAATTGGCCAATACTTCTCTCTGCCACAAAAATTGTCTTTGCTAAACTGTGAATCTTGCTGCTGTTGGCTCCTCGGGAGATGCTGAAAGTCATGCTACACGGTGTGATGGCTTTAACTCAACCACAGACGATTGGGTTTGATGTAAGAATTGCTGGGTGACATTTTATGACTTGTGTTATGCTGGAGGTCAGACTAGATGATCATAATGGCTTTAAAATTCATTAATCTGTGTGCAGAAATATCTGTGAAAGGATTAAATAGAAATCCCAACATTTATTCTACATGACAAGTAAATTGGATTCAAACAAAGGTCTTTAAAGCTGAAATGTAAACACTGAGCTGCCAACTCCAAAGTTTGAAAGGTCACGCTAGCAAAACTTGCTACTGAATGAGATTGACTTTAGTTAAATTGTTCTTCTTTTCCCCTAAAGTTCAAGGTGCTTTCTTTTAAAATTTAAGAAATGAAAATATTTCCATTTGAAAGAAACTTACCTTTAAAAATCCGAATTACATTATAATACTAGATTAAGATGGTCAAATATTTTATATTTATCTAAGAGAACTTTTTTTTTTACTGAACCAGAGAGATTTATTTTTTTTTCATTTTGAAGATTTCTTTTTAAGATTCCAAGATTTTGCCTCTGTTCTGGATTCTTTTTTTTTTAATATCATAGAAATATTCATGGGATAAGAAATCACTTCTTTTTGAGCACTACCAACCGTCCAAACTCAGCCTTGAGATTTGAAATTTCAAAACATCCATGCTGTTTGATGTATGCTGAGCTCCAGACACAGAGAAATCAATCTGTATAGCTCTGCCTACCTTGGTAGCTGCAGTCAATGTACTGTAAAGTCTTTGTTAAATATTTAATAATTAGCTGTGGTTTAATAATGTGTGTCTGAAGAAACGCTGAAGGCTGTGAGTGGATAATGAAAGAATGCTGTGTCCTGAAAGGAATGCCTTGAGATATTATATATTGTGATGTAGTGGTTTCCTCACTCAGCAAACTGAGTGACTTTGCCACTTGGGGGGAAATAGGCAATAGTGTCTAGCAGACATCTGCTTTTGTAACCTCCTGTTTCCCAGGGAGAATCCATTTAGAGATCTGAGCAAAACCCTGTATAGTAATGCCAGGCCCAAAAATACTTCAGTGAAAAGAGCTTCCTTTAGACTGCTCATGTTTCCACTGAATAAAAGCATCTTTTATTCTATCCAGTAGCAGAAAGAGTTGTGTGCAGGCATGTGTGCTGCTCTTGACATACAGACCATCTCATTTACGTACAAAACTGACTTGTAGATTATGGAGGTCCAGGTAGACCCTGTAGACTCTTTAGCCCAATATGGTTTTTTTTCCAGTTCTAGAATTAGTTTAGATCCCTGACCTGTTTAAAACAGCATCGTTCATAATGGTGAAGACCTCTTAGCACAACAGCACCTGTTAACTTTTTTTCAATGGGAACGTTTTAAAGCCAGAGCTTGGATTCTGGTCCTGACTGAGGGTACAAGCTCAGATTAGAGAGGTCAGAATATGTGGGGGTCTAACACCACAACTACTATAGCTTTACGGAAAATCTTTCTCTATGCCTGATGCCCTTAGATGCAAAGCAAACCCAGCAGCTCCTCACAATCCAAAGGGGAATGAGTATGAAGCTGACTTCTTTGCTCTTTATGAAATGTTGTGTACGTCTGATATGAAAGACCTTAGGGGGATGCAAGAGAAGATAAACAAATAAATTAATAAAATCAGCTGAAACAAACACAGTGTGGGGAATTTCCTCTGCAAATCAGCTCTCTGCTAGCTGTGATTTGTACAGAGCTTTGTCATGACTGAGGATATCACAAAAGAAAACAAGGAAAAGGCAGTTGCAGGTGTCTAGGTGTTGTAGTCTCTGGTTTTGTTACAGGAGTGAAACGCCTCCAGTGAGCACAGAGCATCCTTCTGCTCGGTTGCATCACATGTTTGAAAGAAGTTAGTCCCTTCCCCAAAGAGCTTTCAGTCTTCCCAGGCCTGACTCTTCTTCACAAAGTTCTAGAGCCCTTGTAATTTCTAAAGGGATTACAGAGTGAAAGGTATTTTTAATTACTACTTTGCACTGCGATGTATCCGCCTCCTCTTGCAGAAGTGCTCTGAAAGGTGAAGGTGCCTTTCCTTTAGCAGAAACTCTCTTTACAGGCCACAGAAAAGTATTTATCCACAGGAGAGGACACACTGGTTTTCCTCGAAAGGTTATTTATGCAGAGGTAGAAAGGATACACAGCACCGGTCACTGCTTACCAGATGCTGCACTGCTCTTCCCCTGTTGATTTATTAGATGAACTCTGCAGTCTTTGCTTCAGTATGGGAGTATACTTTTCTTTGGCTTCTTTTTCAGAGTATTGCCCATTGGGTGCTATTTCCTGATTAATTTATTTAGAAAGAATAACAAGTTGATGCCTCAAAGGGGCATTTTGTGACCAGATATAGGCAATTTTGACATGGGAAGAGTAATTGTTGCATATGATGAAGGTGTTCATTTTGTATAAGTAGATTTCCTCTAACTTCATACTGACCAGCAAATATCTTTGGAATAGATCTGGGGTTTTTTACTACCTAATATAACATGAATAATCTCCCTTAATTCTGTGGGACAAAGACCCTGTTCTAACCTCCGGTGCAATAAGGGAATGGTGTCCCTTGACTCCACCTTAACCTTCTGGGTGCAGCAAGGAGGTCTGTAACTTTGAAACCCCACAACCTGCTCACAAAAATGTTACAGATGCAATAACAGAACAGGGTCCTACAACTTAGGTCTATAGAAAAATATACAGAAGAGTAACAAAGCCGAGGGCACTTTTAACCTTCCCTTAAGTCCAGTGGAACTGCTCACCAACTGAGGGCATCATAATATGAGCCTACGTGTCTGATGAACCTGACTGCTAAAAAATATTTCCAAGTGAATCAGTCAAAAAGAGCTGGAACTGTGCACACATTCATACGCATATAGGAAACAAAGAAAAATTGTACCAATAGAAATAAAAGCATAAAACTATAAAATATGTTTATAATAAACAATAAAAGATATATGTGCATATGCAAATAGAAATAAAGATATGCATCATGCAGTTATTATAGATCATATAGAATTGTTATTTAGTGCAATTTGTCTAAAACAAAAGTAGAAAATTTATATCTCATATACTATAACATTTTAAAATGACTAGACAACACCTGATCACCTTTACACAGGCACAAATATGGAAAAGTCACTTCACATCTCCACTTACACCTGTGGAGCTGGACTCCAAATCCAGCTCAGGGTACCTGAGTCCTCCTGTCCCTCGACCTCCCTCTAACCCTCTCCTACACTTGCTGGTGTGTGACTCACATTAACATTAATGGCAGCCACAGAAACATGTGCAGGGTAGAGCACATCCCTAAAAAAGCATCAGCACATAGGTGAACACATCACTCTTATTTTACAATCTTTACACCAATTCCCTGTAAAATTCTGTATTGATTTCAAGGTTTTATTGCTTATTTTTAAGGCATTCAGTGACTATGGCCCAATATATCTGACAAATCTTTTGTCACCGTGTGTTCCTGAGGGTCAGAATCAGCAGGGTTATTAAGTCTGTCCAAGGAACAATCTTAAGTCTCTTTGGAGCTAAGATTTTCTAGCAGTGATACGGTGTTATTGTAAGACTCATGTCAGAGTTGTTTCTGAAATGCTCTTTCTTTCGTGGTGTGTAAGAACAAAGCAAAGTAAATGCCTTTTGGTAGGTTTTGTCCTCGTTGTACTCAAGTATCCTGTGACTTCAGGCTGAAATGTGATTGAAAGTGGCGTCAGTGAGGTACTGTCAAAATTACAGATGCTAAAAACTCATAAAGTTATTCAGGGCCAGTAATCTATAGATTGGTCAAAAATTATTCCTTTCACTGCATTTTCTAGTGCTTTATCTAACCAAGTTTGAAGACAGACCAAGAAATGTTACCCAGCTTCATGCCCGTAAAGAGAAACTGCATCCCATGGTGCACTTCTTTGAAATTTCCCCTGATATCCATCATATATTTTCAATTGCTCATTTCCATCCATTAAGGAATATCATTCAAAATTTTCAGACTTGTGTTCAGTAGAATAGTAATAACCAACCCCAAGTGAATGATTTATTGGAAATAAATTTAAGTGTTCTCTTTAGAGAGGCACATTCACTGGGAACTGAAGTTAGGTCAGATGAATCCAAGCTAGGATGTCCAGAGGCAGACTGATTCCTTCAAAATCAAGATTTAGCACAATATTTATTATTTTATTTTTTTAATGTTCTTGAACAGGTAAGTGGCTTTGAGTGTTTGAAAATCAAACTGAAATATTTAGCTTTAATGGCCCTGTTTAGTTTCCCCACCGGGCTGAGTACAACTCATCAGGACTGGGGCTTATGTAACCAACTTGGATCTAAATATTTCAGAGGTAGTAATAATTTAGGAATCACAGCAGATAAGGCGGATTATAAAAATTAAAAAAAAAAAAATTATAAACCTTTTTCCTTCTGGACTACTCATCCTTGCCCAAGGCATCATGTTTTTAAAAAAAAAAAAAAAAAATTAAGCTCCTTTAAGATTTATTAGCTGGCTGCAGTTTAATTTTATCTTGTCAGATTCAGTCCAAACAAGTGCCCTCGCTGTGAAGGTGACAGTCAGATTCATGTCTGTCTTGTTTGACTGTCACTTTGACAGAGCTTTGGTTGAGGGTTTTCCTGGTGATCCTATTTCCCTGCTGTGCTAAGTAGTGTGATCCCATGCAGCTTCCAGTGCAAAGACTGGAGTTAGTGTGAGCTTAACCCTTGCTTTCTCCTCCATGTCATGCAAGAACTCATTTGCTCACGGGAAGGAGCTGTCAAACAGGCACACATCCCACAGAAGCAAACAGAAGTTTCAGTAGGAGTGAAGGGACATGGAGCACTTCTCCTGGATCTTGTGTGATGGAGTGAACACTTGGGGTCAACACAACTGCTGTTTCATAAGCTACCCTCTGCCAAGCTCTTTTGTTTTGCTTCAGTCTTATTTATGGACTTAAATCTTCCTTTGTTTTCCTGAAGAAATGCATGCACCTCATCGATCAGTCAATAGATTTTCAGTTTTGTTTTGCTTGTTTGTTTTCCATTTCATGACTTTCCCTGTTATGTCTCTAGCCATTTTCACTTAGATAATAATCACTAACTCACAAACTGGACCTGGTTATTATACGGATGGGTAACATCAAAATGCTGCAAAAAAAAATACTCATATGAGTCAATATTTGTATTTTTTCACTGTGATGCTAGTGTTCAACAGGATACTGGTAATGAGTGTTATTTTGACAGCAGTGGTGTCACTCAGAAGGCTTTCCCATTTATGATCTTTGACGAGCCTACGGCACTTTGTGTAACACCTCTTTTCTGCACCATTCACATCACAATTCAGTGAACAACTGGACAAAAAAATATTTCCCTGTATTTTCCGTTGCTTATTTTGTGTGGGTGTGTGCAATAACCTAATCCAAGCCAGGGAAAGGTGCAGTTCAGTCACAGTCTAAGCAATCTCTGAGGCTACGGACACATGAGCAGAGAGGCAAAGCTAGAGGCATAAACCTGGACCGTGTTGCACGGTGGCAGCTGGGCACAAACCTGTGTCCGTGTGCCCGAGAGCGTGAGAAACAAGTAGCCGAGGTATCAAAAATCAGGCAACAAACGCGTGGGAAAATTGCCCCTGACTCATCCAGGGAGGTAAATTTGCCACTCCTGGGGCTGAGCCAAGGCTCTTTTGGAGACTGTGACATATGTTTGCAGCTTTTTAAAGTCAGGACAGCTTGACTTGGGAGAGGTTAATCCATCCTTGTGCCTGTAGTTGGTGTTGAGTTTGCAGAATGTGTAGTTGAAGGCTTTGCAGATTAAAGGGAATATACCCAGACATAAAGAGGTAAAATACCTGGTCCTAATGAAAATAATTACGTTTCTTTTGACTTCGATGCCTCCAGGATATCAACCAAGATATAGCTATCTTCTTTAATGGAAAAGATTACACAGAGATGTCTGATCATTACAAACACTGGTGCTTGCCCTAAACACAGCTTTCTCTCAGTTTTACTTCTAACATCAGTTTCACTTCTAACATCAGTTTCACATTTGTGTCATGATTCCAGTGATTGGTAGATTTACATTCTCCTCTGCATATATCAGCGGCTCATAAAAAAAATGAGAGAAGCTGCCATCGGATTGTATTTTTTCAGGTACTTTAAGAAGATGGTATGAGAAGCTGGTTACCTCCAATTGTTTTTTAGTTTCCCCAATATTTCATGGAAGGAGAGTAACTCTAGGTTTTTCCTTAGCTTGCTTTATCCTAGAATTATTGAGAATAATTGTAAAGTGAGGTAATAAACTTTGATGTCTTATTTAAAAAAAAAGAAAGAGTCAAACCTATAAATCATTGATATTTTCAAATCACCAGACAGGAACTCAGAGAACTTCAGTGGTCTGTGTTGTTGGCCCAGACATCCTGTATTTTATTGTTTTAAGATGCTTCTCTTATTCATCTGGTAGTTTTTTAACATGACTCATGTTAAATTTAACTTACTTCTTTCCTTCATCTGTAGCTTTTTCTGAGCAACCCTTTGATGATGAAATATGGACCGATGTAGTCAATAGTCTTTGGTTAGAAAGTGAAAGAAAGATGTTTCTTGCTAACCTCTTCCCTCAGTGGCCTCCTGTGGGCTTCTCTTTAAGATCACCTTTCGTTTCTGCAGATCCAGCAGACAGAAGAAATTCAGCAAGCACCAGCATCCTCGGTCATTGAGGTTTAAAGCATGAGACCTCTGCACTGAGTGTGGAGAGTAAAGCCTGACCAGAGCAACTCCACTCCCAGCCCCCGTGACATGAGGCAGGATTATTGGCTTGAAAAACCTCCTTTCAGCTGCCTAGCATTTTCACAGCAGAGTCGTTTTCAAAACAAATTCCCACTGGTCAAACCACTGGGCTGTTTCTCCCTTTTGCCATGCAGAAATAAAGGATGTGAGAAACCACAGAGCTTTCTTCTTACTTCCCTTTGCTTCAAGGGTCTCCACTGCCACATAAAAAGCACTTATTTTTCCCTTGAGAGACAGGAAAAGATAGAATAACAAAATACCCACTACTTGTTTCAACAGAAACCCTTCAGAAGATGCAGCAGCCCAAGTCCTAAAGGTTCTGTGTAGGAGGCACCAATTCACACTATGTCTTTTCAGCTTTTCAGGAGAGAAAAAAACAGAAGAGCTTGACCACTGCACTTTGATGTTGTGTTCTGTGTAAAACCTATCTGGAAGTGAGCAATTGCTCACTCGATTGCTGTGTCATTAGGCTACAAGGACAGGCAAAAATCTTGTTCATCTTCCATGAGGTTGCTATGGCATGCCTGCATTGAAGCCATTGTCTCTTGACTTTGTCTGTCATGTAGGTGTTTACTTCTGTGTTAGTCATTCAGGCTCCCTATAGAGATCTTTCAGGATGTGATTCATTTCATCCTGAAATAGATCTAAAATCAGTCAGATGAATCGTGCCCAAAAAGTGTATTTTCCACCCACACATCCTTCCCCCCTGTTGACTACAAAGGGAGCCCAGGATGACCAGTTTGGGTTTTGCCATTTAAGTGGTAGATGTATGAAGTTAACCAAAGCTGGATTGCAGTCCTGGGGACACATTTTATTACACTGTGTGAGACCACACACACTGAGTCTTTGTGATTCTTTCTCTAAAAGTTGTTGGTAGTGGCAGAGTAGCAGGTTTTCTCAGTACAAGGTGACAGTCCCTGTGGGAACACCCTGTTTTACTAAAAACATGTCACCATAGCAACTTGGCGTTTTGAAGGGTAGTGCTGCAAAATGAGTTTTTTTGGAAGAAGGAATCCTCGAGAAAGCAGTTACCTGGAAGAAGGAATATGGGAGGCATAGATGTCACTGAGGCTTCAATGCTGGGTGAGAAAAGAAAGGATTTTTCATGATGGATCAATTTTATCTAGCTTTAGGGATTCACGTTGAAAGGGACTACATATGAACTAGTCATCTAGACTTCTATTATCAACAAAAATCTAGTCAATACAGTAAATGGAAATTAGGAAGTGATTCATCTAACCAAAAGTTAAGAGTTAACTCAAGGATGAATTAATTTTTCCCTAATGCCTATTAACTGCCTTGCCTAGGTCTCCCTGAACACAGTGGGGTACTAGATATCCAGCTCACATGTAGACGTTTGCACTGTAGACACCTATGATTAGTTTAGATTACTCTTCTTTAGATATTTTGATATATAAAATTGAGGTAGTCATACCAGCACCCCTGTGTGCCAACAGACAGAAATACACTTTTCTAGACCGTAATCATCTGACTATGTTGAGTACTCCTCTGAAGCTGGGATTAATCACTTTCTAGAAGTGTCTATGTCAGGATGCCTCATTTCTTGCCAGTAAGGTTGTGCCTTTATTTCCTCTTTTTGTAATACGCACTATGCTTTTGAGTTTATCTATATATCTAGATATTTATTTCTATAACAAGAAGTCTTAGAACAGCAATTCTGGATTAAAATAGTCCATCGGAGATAAATTATATGTTATATCATGTCAGTCTTATATGCTAGAAGATTTTGGGGAAATCTTTTGCGTATTTAGAAGTATCTTCTGTCTTTATTGAAGCAGCTCCTTGCAAAAGGCCCAGCCGTTGATGTAGGAAGCTGATCCTGAACAGTATGCCCGCTTGTTCTGCGTCTGGGAACTGCTTGGTTTCGTTATGCCCAGGACCCTTGACTCATTAGTATCTATGCATCTGGGAGTAATAAATATCTGCATCCTGCAGAGGAGAGTCCCAAATGCTTTGGAGGCGTTTGGCACTCATCACACTCCATGCCACATACATGTATGTGGTTTGCAGCAGTGTAGGTGTAGATACAAGACAAAGTTGTTGCTGTTGCTAGTTGATGGCCGTATACTTCATATGGGTGCAGCCTTGTACAGGTTGGAGGGGCAGCAACAGGGGAGGATTTCTACCAGGACTCTCCCCAGTGCTTGTGGGGATGGTCCAGAGCTCCTCACTTACTCTCTGCAAGTGGTTTTACTCTAAAATCTCCATTCTTCCAGACATTATTTCTTTCTGAAGGGGGTGAGAAGTTATTCCTGAGAATGGAAATAAGGCATCCCTGATATACAGACAGGGAGACTCAGGCACACAATTTAAGCAACTTAGCCAAACAGGAGGTTTTGACGACTTGGTTCCTAAAAGTCCTGATCTCCTGCTTCTTCATCTCCAGACCAACCTTTTTTACCCGTCAGAAATGAGTGGTCGTTCTACCTTTCTCTTCATTTTTATCCTGTATTTGAATGAGACAGAACTGTAAAGAAAAAGAGATTCTTCTTATCCCAATGACTTTTTATGGAAAGCAGGGCATTTTCTCATGGTCTACTTAACAGGTGATTCAAGGTTTCATCTCATCATTTCCGGAAAACAAAAGCAAAATAAAAAAGATATTTGGGTTTTTTTTACTTACAGTCAGATGTTTGCTTGAGTACCAGAAAACAATCGATATACTTGAGCAGACATTTTCAAGAGAGCTCTTTTTTTTCTTTCTCAATATTAATGATGACCTGCACTTCCTACCATAATGATTATCTTAAAAGTCTTTTTGGCTTTGAAGAGGTTGTCTCAGCTCTTGGAGTACTCTCCTTGTGAAGGAATATAATCCAAAGAAGTCTATTACCTTAGAATTCATTATTCCTCTTTTTTTTCTTTTTTTTTTTTTTTTTTTTGAGACAGTCAATGCTGTAAATTAAACTGCTTGAGTTGGCTTTGTGGTTTTTTTGCATACACAGCAAGGATAACTACACATCAGATTTATGGGCATCGTGCGCGGGTTGCTATGACAACCCCTCCAGCCCCTGTACACCAAATAACCTTGTCATGTGAACGTTTATCACAAGCACATCAAGTACGGGATTTCTCGGTACGATCTTTGGCTAAACAGCAGGATTTTTTCTGAATAATAATTGGTCGTGGCCTTTTATGCTATGAGTCAAAGTTAATCAACTTCTAGATTTGAAATTAACCATCACTACGACATAATCTGAACACCATTCTTCATGACTGTGGTGTTTGACAAAAGGAAACTTTGCAAGGAGAACTGCTCCCCTTTCAGGAAAACTGTGGGTTGTTTTTTTATTGCCATTGTAACCTCACAAAACCCGTATGTAAAATGACAGGCTGTATCTGTGTGTACTTATAACATATTATTGCGTTGTAAATGAAATGTGAATTTTAACTATTGAATCATTTGTGGGAAATAAAGCTTACTTTTCTTCTTTTTTTTTTAAAGGAACTTCTAAAGCCAGAGCCACGTTCTAATAGTTCACACCCACTTTTAGTTACATTTTTAGGGGAAATTTGCAGGCTGCACACCTGGTCCTTCAATAGATCAGTTGAAAGGCTTTCTTATGCATTTAAACTCCTCCCTGTACACTCACATTTTAAAGAAAATACAGGAATTTAACTATGCTTCTAATTTATAGTTTCAGAGGGAAAGATTAGTATGTGTGAGGGATTAGTGATCTGTGTAAATTACTCCAGTAATTTTTATGCAATAGTTATGTCATAGGCAAGCTCTGGCTCATGCATATGGGTAGAAATATTATTTTTGTTCCAGAAGAAATAATATCTTAGGCTATAGGTATAGGAATTTTCAGAAAGCTTCTCCTCTAGTGTAGCCCTCATTTAATGCTACTATAGGGCTTTTTTAGCCACATTGACTCAAATGCCCAAATCAGAAAAGAGCTTTGTAAGTGAGTTTACAAAATAGCAACAGCAGAGTAAGCAAGTATCAGCAATGTTCTCTCTTTCTTTATCTAATAGGTAGGATTAGTTAAAATAATGTATGATCTTGCCCCTACCTGTTGTTTTTTTAGTGATAGTTCTAAAGTTTTAGAACTATAGGTTCTCATAACCACCACACCCAAATCAAAACTTGCTGGACTTGTAGAAGAACTACTTGAAATGTGCACTGTTAGGAAATAGGTACCACTTCTTTAACCTCTTCTAAATGTTTACTGTAGGATGAGATGCACTTTTCCCCATAAATAGCTATTTTTAGCCATAACTTTTAAGGAAGAACAGGGTGACTAGCTGAGAGGTAAACATATGCATGGCAAATGTCAATATTCAGTCAGATGTATTTTTGCTGGATGATTTCAAACCAAGATCAAGTGCTTTGGTCAAGCACAAATTATCTGTCTTAGTCTAGGCATAATGAGATGGTATTTTTCACCTTTCATTATGCAAAATGTAAGATTAGATGATTTAATCTCACAGATTTACCACATAGACCTCTGTATATATTCTACATCTTCTGAGATGTAGGTTTCTGGATACAATTTGTGAACATTAAATGCTGACTTTGTGATTTCCTTATGAAGAGTGCATTCCTCTTCACCGCTACTAACAAAACACTAGCTGAATAAATAGATTATTTCATGCACAAATGCATGGATCTTTTGGATTAGTTTTATTTTTCTTCTACAGCCTACATGAGTCCTTGCTAAATTCTCTGTTTATGATTTGCACAAACCTTAGGGGAATTAGATACCCAAACACAACTTGTTTTCTTTTGGGATCTTCATCCTTTACATGTTCCTTCCTTTGCAATACTGAAAATTGTCTTTATTAGTAACCAGATTTGGAGGAAGAACAAATATCAGCTAATGTCATCAAAGATAGGTTCTATTTAGTAATCAAATCAATATGTGTAGGGAAACATTTTTTTTCTAGCCCTTAAAACTCCTTTGTGCCTGAAACAAAACCAGCAGTTTACTGTCAGAAACTTTCAAAGTGGAAAGAGTTCACGCTTTCTTCATCTAATTATTTGACCTCATAGGGACGCTAATTTCTGAGTTCCCACTCTTATTGTGTGTGCAGTAATCATAAAGTTACAATTAATATGCATAATACTCAAGGTTGAAGACAAATCCACCTGGGGTCAGCTGTGCATCAGACACCTTTGGTTTGTTATGCACCTTCTGGTAAAAGGGTTGTGTCATCCGCAGTAGCTTCTCATTTTTCTTTGTCTTTTCATCACCCTTTGGTTCTAACAACAGGCAAAGGAGCTGTTCAATCACAGAATCACTTGTAGGAGGTACATTGGAGTTAAGTGTTGAATACATTCACCAGAGCTGATGAAGGAGCATTTCTAGCGCAGTAGTCATTGCTCTTGCATCTTGTTTATTCAGAAACTGTGCCTGGGAGGACTGTAACGTATCTGGGGCTTAAACAGGAACTCAACTGGGAAAGAGGGTTTCTGCTGTCTGGAAACCTGAAGAGAAAACTACGGTTTAGATGATTCAGCTATAAAATGTTCATATGAAACTTCAGGCTATATCATATGGGAGTTACAGCAGAATACACTTTTTCTTCTCTGCCTGTTTACTTATGTCTATAGTAGTTATTGCAATTCTACAACCAATAAGTCATAAAATAATCTATTTTCCTTAAAGATGCTTTTTTTTTCTTTCTTTAAATATTAGGAAACAATGTTAATGATTTTATGTGGCAACAGATTTCCTACCTATCCCTTCTGGTCAAGTATGTCTCATAAAGAAATAAGGAAAGTGTACTTTTTGTGCACAAATGGCAAGGCAAACCACCAGCAGCAATTTTGTCTTTGTAGCCTTTTTGATAAGAACAGCAATTACGCTAATTCTGATGGTATTTTTCTGATAGTGATAAGTAGCATCTGGACATGAAAGAGGTCCACTTTCTATTCCCAACACAACTGGAAGAAATGTCATAACATCAGGCAGCTGTGTGGTTTTCCTCTATTATCAGATGAAAACTCCCAAAATGCACATGTGAAATTCCAATACTACCTCATCCAGGCCCTAGTCTAAACATGGCAAGTCAGTTCTTTCCAAAGGAGATGGATTAAGGTATTTTTTTTAGACTCAGATGACTCAATAATTTCCTGATATTACCAAGTCGATTTTCAGATAGTGACAAGACTCTCGGATTAACTACGGAATGATACGGGTTTTATGACCAGATGGTGAGTGTTAAGTACAGGTTGTTCTACAGTACTTTCACAAAGGTTTTGAAAATTCTTGAGCATCATGCGCCAAGGTTGAATTCTGTAGGTCAACCTATGGAAACATACTCTTTGGGACTCCTACATGACCTACCTCTCTTGACCCATCATCAGCCTGCAGAGTTACTGAGAAGTCAACAGCCTTCAGAGAGCTGTGCAGAACTTTATAGCTGAAAAACTCCCAGGATTTTCAAGGCTTTCTATAGTTGTCACTGCAAAGGTTATTAAAAGTCCTGAACACAGGAGTGCAAATAGAGACAAAATTATATCTGTTTTCTTCTGCAATGGGAAGAGTAGTGCTGTTTTTCCAGGAAAATTTATGCTGCAATTCCTAGCCATATTAAAAAATTACTGGATTTTTACAAAGTCATCTTTTTCTGGATTGTTTTATAGTTCATATGTTGCATCATCACATCCTTCTTGAAAATCGGTTGTTTGCATTGGCAACTGAAGCTCTAAAGAAACTATATGAAAGGTAGTTCTCCTGCAGTTTCTGTTAAGAAAGTGGGTTTGAATAGATTATATGATGGGAAGAAAAGTCAAAAATGCACAGTTAAAATTATACAGAAGACTCAAAATCAAGAAAAGTTAATAGGTAGAAAGCATCATAAGAACTCCATCATATTGAAATGCTTAGACAGTGACTGAATTTTAAGGAAAAGTCTTATACTAAGAAAGCAAGCTGAGATTTAGGAACAAAAAGTATTTATTTGAAGCAATCACTCTGCACTGAAGTAATTCATCCTATGCCTTGTTTTCTAGAATTTTGATTTATGTAAGATTTATCAGTAACTATGAATTTCTAGTTAAAATAACAAATTGAATGAAAAGACTTTTATAAAAAATACTACTTTCCAATCTGAGCTAATGGTTGGACCTATACACTTTCTCAAGTGACCCCAAATCCTTGGGAGACACAGCCATTTTCTAGTTTGTTACTAGACTTGCAAGATTCTCTCTCTTGTGAAGGCATAGCTCAGTTAGGAGCTATTTTCAGATAGGAAAGATGCCACATGGAGTAGAAGTGAGATAATGAAGAAGAAAGCACAGCTCTGACATGAGCTTATGCTGAGCTTGGGAAAGAGCATTACGGTCACCTTATGATACCAGTTATGTTGGTATAAATGTGGTGTCATCTTGCTGATCTCCAGAGAATTTCACCAGCAAAAACTAGAGAAGAACATGACCTTTTCACGACTAAGTGAGGATACTGGAGAAACAGAGATAATCACCTAGAAGAGCATGTAGAAGAGACTAACAGAAAAAAACAGAGGTGAGGAGACATGGATAGAGAGCAGAGAAGGATGTTGAGCCTGAGCCAGTAACTTTATCTTCAGAGTTCAGTTGCTTGATGGAAAACTGATTTTACAGGAGGTCACGCTGTGCATATTTTCAATTTAGGCATGTAAAAGAATCATTAGTTCTTCTGCCAAAATTATCAAAGAATCTATGTAAAGTATTGGAACTTTCCTTGTGTTAGGCACAAGACATGGTTTCGGAAACAAAAGCCTCGGAAAAACTATGTACCAAAGTCTGAACTGACAAAATATCCATCTGGAAAGTCATCAGCAAGGTCAAAGCATAGCTGATGGGGAGATAACTGATATATTGCTGCTCTTCTGCTGAGCGGTAGCAGATGTGAGAAGGCCTTGCAGGTCAGCTTCCTAGCCATGGAGAAACCAGTACTGCAAATGCTTGCTATATGGATGCATCATGTTGGGTGAGCTTGGTTGTTTGTTTTCTAGCCAACAGCCTAGTACAGAGGTGAGTAAGCAGAACATGGGCAATCCTCTCTCTAAAGATCCTCAATCCAAGCAACCACATTCAGTTCTAAATTGTGTTTCAAAACCAGCTATCATTAGAGTAAATAAGGTAGAAAACAAACTCTTTTGCTGTTTTCCCCGTAAAGCACTGTATTATGATACTGAAATCAAACCAGTTCTTGAGCCCAAATTGTAGTTTCTCAATGAAAGAAGTTGTGGGGCTAGCTAACATCACAAGTGGTTAGGTCACTTTATATTCTAGTATTCACCAACCCCATGTCCACAAGGTCCACATTGTGTTGGTGCACTCTGTAAAATCTCCTTCCTTATGTTCCATTTTAGTATCTGACAGCATCATCTACTATTTCCCACAAAGTGCAATATATATATGCATACACACGTATAGGCTATAGCCTAAATGATCACTTTCCTCCCTTTAATGACTTCAACTTTCTGTCTTATATTCCTGCTCTCATCAATGAATCAGCTTCCCAGTTTCCCCCTGTAAACAGGAAAGAATAATCATGTCCACAAGTATCTCAAATACTAGGGAAAATTTCAAAAGGGTGAATAAAAATTAGTATCTGGCTGTCACGGTCCACTAAGTAATGGACT
>NW_009604168.1:0-370 GCF_000690535.1 Cariama cristata
TGGCGGCGGGCTCGCTTTGAATTGCCAGTCGTCTCCTCCGCGGGTTACCTGCCCGGCCCAGGTGGGGCGATGCGGAGCGGAGGAGGCTGCTTTGGAGATTGCCGCCGCTTCTGATGGATGTTTTGTGTGTGTTTATCTCCGCTCCCGGTTTCTCTTTCATCTGAGGACGCATCTGGCTCAAGCTCTTGTTAAACTCTCTGCCTTCTGGTACCGTTCCTAGATAACAGAAAGAAACCTGAGCCCGAAAGGCAATTCCCGCACCACCTTCTACCTAACGTAACCTTTTCAGGCGCCTTTGAAGGTTTGCTGGCGCTCCGGCGAGGATGGCAGTGGCGGGGGTCCTTTGGCGTGCCCTCGAGGACACTTTTTT
>NW_009604168.1:401-6775 GCF_000690535.1 Cariama cristata
GTTTTCTTTTCCCTTTCTTCTTAGAGGCATTTCAGTTTGAGGACCGTCTGCTTGCGCACATTTTTATACCCACTGAAGTGATCAAGAAACCATGTTGTTGGGTAGAAGAAGCGCGCTTCTGTGCCTTGGAATGATCTTGAGCTTTTGGAGCTCTGTGAGTTGGATGCCTGTTGGAGGATGCCCGCATAAATGTACGTGTATTGCTTCCAACGTGGATTGTCATGGACTAGGACTCAAAACTGTACCGAGGGATATTCCCAGGAATGCAGAGAGACTGTAAGTAAAAACCGTTAAGGGTTCCTCAAGTACTTGTAGAAGCACCTGGGATGAGTTTCTCAACACCTGCTTGTCAGTGCAGAGTACATATTAACAGCAGTTTCAGTAATCAAACACGGATTAATGTTTTCTGGAGGGAAGGGGAGGAGCTTTTCAGAAGTTACAGCTATCCTGCTGCTGTTCTTGCTTAAAAAAAAAAGAAAATCGTTTGAGTTTCATGTTTTTTCACTTTCAGTTACCATTTGATTGGGTTTTTCAGTGACTTGCTCGTAATGGAGTTTAGAGCTCTACAAGGAGTGCTGCCAGCAATAATCCTTGTCAATGGGAACACCAGTTTCACATGCAATTAGAAACCTAGATGTTTTCACCTGGTGGCTGGTAGCAGTTTCTCCTTACTTTCTCAGCATGGTGACTTCATCACCATGGAAAAACCGACTGTTGCTATAAACTAATTCAAATGGATAAGAAGTCACATTAAAGCAGTGTCTGATTTCTGTCTTCAACTGCTGTGGGGAAGTTGGTTATTTAATTTTTAATCTCCTTTAGGGTTTATGATAGTAGCGTAAAGTTACGAGGTGCTTCCAGCCTCAGCAAGGGAGAATGTAATGAATGTGTTCGTGGTACGTCTTTAGTATCGTAAGATCTCATGAGTTTTTTTAGTTGATTCTTTTTACTTATTAAGTTTCTAAGGAGAAAGCTAAAAGCGAACTTCAGTTCTCTGATACAATTCTGGCACTCACTTGATGCAGAGGACAGCATTTCTGATGTTGCTTAATGCATAGCATATGGCATATTTCAGAGAATGCCCAGTGCTAGATACGAAGATGTCCAGAATGGAATGTTAAACAGAGCTTCAGAGCAGCTCTGTGCTGGGCTTCACAGATGATCTCAGGAAAGTGCGGTTAGTTGTGCCTTGTGTGGATTAGCTGGTAACTTAGAATGTTTTTGAACTTGTAAACAGATGCTGTACGTTGTATGGCTTGACTTCCTATTTTATTTCCTTCTGGGTCACAGAGCTGGGGAAACTTCAAACTCTCCAGCAATTTTTCCTCCAAGAAAGCAAGCTAGATGAGGTTACTAAGCAAACAAAGTTTTTGTGTGTAGAGTCCTCTTAAAGGCTAAGTTCTGTCCCAGAATGAAATTTTATAGCAACCTTGACTGTTTCTAAATGCTTTTTATGGCAGTGAGAGCTCTTAAATGATAGCAATATGCAGGTTTCTTACTACACTCCTTTACCATCTTTAATGTTTTGCAGCCATATCAGCCTTCCTTTTAACCCCAGCTGTGTGAACAATAGTTTTCAGAAGTCAGTGTTACAGAAAGCTTAACTTCTGTGTGCGAAACTGTCTGCTCTCCAAAATTGATGGTAGCAACCTGGTAGTTTAGAGTCAAAAAGAACCCAGCCCCGAAACAACAAACCCCACAACAAACCACTACCAAAGTAGTATACCAAGCCAGGCAGAGTAAGTATGTGTGGTAACACAAATGTTTTGTATACTTCATTGATGAGGTGTGTTTCAGTGATTTTTAAGAGTCAAAGGCTAGAATTAACTCTTACATTTCAGGTTAAAATGATTCACAAATGCGAGGTTAGTTGGTCACCTGAGAATATTTTAAAAAATGATGATTTGTTATTGCCTAAGTTTTAGGGAGACAATTTTTTTTCCGGGTTTCATTTGTGAGAATGTACTTAGTAGAGATGTTAATTTCCTTGCCTTCTGTAAGAAACTAAACCAAAAGAGTAAGTTTCTTGGTCTTGGTATGTTAAGTGTTAAAAAGACTGAAAGAGAGTGTAATTGCTGTGTTCTTGGCCCTGATAATTTTTGGTGTATTTACAGATTTAAATTTTAGATTAATGGTTGCATGAAGAACAATAGTAGCTATTTCACAATATTCAGTTTGAATATTTAACCTCAGAGATGTGCTACTGACAAATGTGAAACCAAGCTGTGTTGGATGCTTTGGCTTTTTTTTTTAAAATGTATTATTGGAGCATTTAGTGACTGAAACCTGTGGAAATAGCCTACAGAGGATCACATAGTAACACATTAATGCTTATTTTTAAATATTGTCTTCACTTCTCATTCTGTTAGTCCATCATGAACTTTTCACTTTTTATAGTGTTCACTGTCACTTTCATTGCAACTGTGCTTTGAAGCTTGTATCAGTTCTTTCAAATCTGGATTTCTACTAATCGCACTAACTTAAATTTTCTAGTGTAAGCAGTAGAGAGAGAAAAAGACTTCATGGTCCTCCGAGTTTAAATTCTGCTTGTGGGTGAAACATCAGTCAGCCACTGGATGTATCAGAGTATCTCACTTTGCTCTGTGGTCCATGGCAACCTGTGACTAGTTATGACATAACACTGGGTTGATGTGTAGGCTTTAACTAGTTTGTTTAACTTGTAAATAAACCCAAATTGAATGTGTCTGAAAAAACAAAGATATTTTTAATATTAGAGAAATGTTTATATGTTGGGAAAATAATTTTAACAAGTTTCTTGATGGCCACACACCAAGTGGCTTTTAGGACTCATGCTATGAAAAGGTCTTCACTTCTTTCTGTGGTCTTTTGAGCATACCTGTTCAAGTTGGAAACTTTTTGTTTTAATTAATAAGAGATCTAATGGCACCACTTAAAATAGTTTGCGGCTAAGCTTTTAGAGTTATGTTTGTACAAATGTTACAGATTGTTTGGGCTAGTGGAGCCAAGTTAAATATTATTTAAATTTGTGTTAATATGAAACCCCAGGAAAACTGAAAATACAACAGTAAAGAAAAAGTGGGCAATCTCTTTGCGGGGGTGGGGGGAATCTCTTATTGAGAAGTTGTATGAAATGAACGGGTGGTGGTCTCCTGATACCTCAAGAAATGGGTGCCACCAGAGCTTTGAATACTGATTCTTCATGAGAAATGTGATGTGTGCATTCGTGTTTGTTTTTTTCCTGGATGCTTTGAAGGTGTAGTATTTGTAAAGAATTGTACCTGGGCTTTCTGTCTTGAGAGGAATCCACAGATTAACCAGTGATCACAGAAACAAAGTTGTAAACCCATCCTAAGCTCTTTTTACACAGATTCAGCTTTAATAGTAGCTTTACAAATATAGCAAGTCGTAGTAGGTTTGTTTTGCAGTTTACCTTGTTATTACATTCCATAGTAGTCTTTTAATTGAGTGGTATAGACTGAAGCTTTTGCTTGGTTAGGTTTCATGAAGAGCTAAAGAGAGGTGGATGTTGTATACTACTGCACAAAGAAGTTATTCGATCTGAAGAAAATAAGTGGTGGAACAAATATGTGTCATTTCCGGGATTAACTTTCATTTAGCTTTGTTGTAGAGAAGGAACCCTCAGAACAGCCGTCATGTCACACAGTAAGACAGACATGAAATTAGATCTAAGACTTTTTCCCAAATAGTGAGCGAGATGTGATGCTCTCCAGAGGACATACATGAGCCAGATGATATAGGTGACCTTGTGGCTTGTTAGTATTTACTGATCCGTTCCACATTTGCTGAGCTACTTAACATCCTACCAAAAAAAGCAATGTGTAGACCTTTTGGGTTGTGGAGACAACTAATAATTTAATAGATAACTTTTGAGGGTGAGCACTGTGGTTCTTTCATTAAAGCTATGCAACTGATATGATGTTTTGTGCTAATAAAGGAGGCAGAAGTTAGGGTTTAGAAATTAAGTATATGGAAATACTTCCATAAAAATCTTGCATCTTTTGCCTTTCTGAAAAAGTCCGTAGGACTGCTTCATCAAATTCCTCTAATCAGAGTTTGCTTAGGAGCACTCCCAATTCTTGTATGTTATTATTTATGTAACTTTCTTCAGTGGAAATGTTTTCTATGTACGCAAAATATTATACATGTGGTTCTTTATAACAATAATGCTGATGATCAAGTTTAGTTTGAGATGATGTGTAAATGCAGTAAGCAGATCAAAGCTACCTGCTTGACAGTTGTATTCTTTAGCTCTAAAAGGAATGAGTGATATGGAGAAACTGCTCAGAAGTCTTCTGGGTCAATATCTGCTTTCTGTTTGAATATGAAGCCTGAACCTTTGTGTTTTTCCTTGCATTTATGTCTAGTTATCTCCCTGTCTGTTGGCAGCACATTACATATGTTTAAAATTTTCTTTGGAGAATTTAGCCATGTTTGAGTTCTTGATGAATTTATATTTGGTGGCTTAGAAATTTGTTTAATTCATAGCTCTTCTGTGTTAATGGTTGCTTTGTTTTGTCTTTTAGTTTGAAGGATTCTTTACCTTGCTAAACTGATAAAGCTTGCAAGACTAATCTGTGCTGTGCTTTGTCTGAGTAGCTAAATTGAGCGTGTCCACATTTAGGTGCAATTTAGAAGCTTAGTCATCTGCTTACTCTGGAACTTTCATGTGGTCTGGGGTTTCTGTTATACAAATATATTATTATGGTGTTTTTGGCCTAGGTGCGTGTAGCTGCCGAAGTTGCACTGGCTTGTAATAAGCCTTCAACTTCCTCAATTTTGTCTCCAAATTAAATCTAAGCTCCTGTCTTGAATGCTTCCATATTGCTGCAGAATGCAAGGTTAAACACATGCAAATATAATTACACTGACTCTTACTTTAACATTCTGTTTTTCTAGAATTCTTCTAACTAGGGATTACCACTCGTTTGTGTAGTAATAGTCTCCAAAACCTTGCATGGAGCTTTTTTTCCATAGGTCATGTGTCAATAAGTAGACATACATGGCTTTGGCTTAGAAGAGCTTGCTCTCGGAGGTACCAATCCTGGGAAAACTTGACTGAGTTGCTTAATTTAATTTGGATGCTTCCCTTTAACTTAACACTGACTACCTGTGCTTGACTGGACATTGACATGCATTTGTGTAGGATTGGAGTCTTACACTATTAAATTTGTTACTTTGTTTTGAAGTGATGGAAACAGGAAGGAGGATGAAATAGGCTATTTTAATTTGGTAGCTGCAGAAGCAAATAGTGGCCAATGTCATGTTGTGTGGAGTTGTTTGCACAAATTTGGATTAGATTGAGATCAAATGGACCAGAGTACTTACTGCAGAACTCATTAAAGAGTTGCTCTGAGACTGTTCACTTTTTTCATATTCTTACTTTTGCAGCTGAGTATTGATTCATGCAAAAGAATTAGGTGAAAGGGAAGTTGCCCTCTAAAGAACAACTGTTGTCTTCTAGGAAGTCCTAAAGTGTAGATGCTGAATATTGCTTTTTGCCCCTGGAATTTGTGTGTGTATGAGTTTGGGGAAGCGTGTGCCAAGGTCGGTATAGCTTACCTGTATAGATGGATTGTGAGGCCAAAAATAAGTAAGTTCTAATACTCTTATTCATACAATAATCTGTATAAAAATCCTGGTGATGTACGCTGTCACTTGTAAGTTGATTGCTATGAAGTTGACCTTCGTAGTGAGTACTGTCAGTAATCTTTTGCAATGTCACTGCCAAGCATTTTCTTTTTTTTTAGTTCAAGCATTTCCAGTTGTGTTTAAAACAAAAATAATCTGTCCTGCATGAACGTTAATATCTGATATGATTTGTTGTCTGCATTTCAGTAGTATCTAAGCTATTCCTCAGCTTCCAGAAAGCAGAAAGAAAATGGTTTTCCCACAGAAATCTTACAAGATGCTTGGGGAGTTATAAGGATGACGGGGAAAAGACCTTGGCTCTAATGCGGGTATTTAGATTTAATTATTCCTGAGCAAAGATGGAGAATAGAAGCCAGTGGTTTATATTGTAGTTACGATGGCTTACAATTGATTCACTAGAAATTAATGAAAAACTGTTTTGCTTTGAGTTCACAGTTGAAATGTGTCAGGATCCTTTCCTAGTCACAAGTGTGTTGCTCTGTGTTTTCCACATACAGCACATGCTAAGGATGGTGTACTGTTCAGATGAATTTTCCAAAGACTGAACTTGACTTGACCTCTCTTTCAGCTTTGGCTGAGGACTGCAGTTGACCACTTAAGTAATTTTTCAAGCAAATGACATAATTTAATTTGTGGATTTTTTTAAATATATGTCATTGAGAAGTAAATCACACACACACACACACACCCCCACCCCCCCACACACTCGCCTCTCTTTCCAT
>NW_009604168.1:6806-8006 GCF_000690535.1 Cariama cristata
TTCCTTCCCTTATTTGCCTCTCTTTCTCTAAATGTGAACCTACAAAATGTACTTAATGTACTTAAGTAACATAACCAGCTCTTCCCAAATCAGAATGATTGTGAACTTGCAAGTTCTGGAGTCTCTTTAGTCTTCAAAAGTGCCTCCAGCCTTAAGAGGTACTGCACTGTAGCAAACCTTTTGTGATTAAAGGGGTGATTATTCCTTTCTAAGTTAACTTGAAACACTTAGGATGCCTTATATGAAGTGCAGGATACTGCTGGACTTCAGTTTTGACGTAAACTTCACTGTGGCTTATAATACTACAACTACTGAATTATCCCAAATGTTGTGTTAACCTCAGGAAAAGGTTGTGGAATGTTCTTCATAAGTAACCTAGTATCTCTTAGTTCTCTCATCTGTTTGCTTTCTGCAGCTACAGACAGATACTGGATCAGGTAAAGAATTTCTGTGGCTCAGTATTGGAAGACCTTTCAACAGTGGCTGAGGAGAAGGTGTGTCTGTGACCAAGTATTCTTCTCCAGTGCTAGCAGATCACATGTTAGTTAAGGAGAGCCAATTTTCTGGTGAAGGCTTGATGGTGGCAGCTGTAGGAATCAACATGTGCATCCTCTGTCTTGCAGTTCCACAGCTTCCTAAAGGGTCTTCTCTTTTTCTTTTGGCTCTTTTTTTCATCCTGCAAGAAAAAACAGTATTGTCTGTCCATTTCAGGTTGAGACAAAGCAAGTTTCTAAGTTCAGGTGAGGAAGGAAGGAAGAATTCAAGGTAACTTTAGGGAGAAGAGCTAAAATGAACTTCAAATGGCAAACTTCTTGAAGAAAAATAATATTAGCAATGTGACCGAGAATGAGTAGAAGTAATGTGTGGCAAAGATTTCTTCAGGTGATCTTCTATCCATGACCATTCTCAGGTGCTTCTGCGGTTTCTAACACATCAATAACCCTTGTGTCTTTGCTGCTGCATAGATCTCTATCTCCTACTTCCACTGAGACGGCAGACTGAAGGACCTTGCTAGCGCACCATCACTGAAATGTTGGCCTGCTGCTCCCAGGCTTACCTGTAGTGAGCCTGGTTATACGCTTCCCCCTTCAAATCTAGTTTGAAGGACTCGATGAGCCCTGCTAACTCCTGTGCAAAGAACCTGTTTGAGACAGGTGTACCTTGACTGTCACCAGCAGGCCTGGTGTTGTGTAGACTGAC